>NC_059077.1:97324561-97592061 GCF_020497125.1 Mauremys mutica | reverse complement strand
CAGAACCTCCCTAGCACTCCATACCCTAACCCCACCCCACCGAACCTCAACCCCTACTTCTGGAGCCTCCCTGCACCCAGACCTCCTGCATCCAGACCCCCACCACTGCACCCCATACCGCCTCCCACTGAGCTCCCTGCACTCAAAACCCCTACTCTCTCGCACCGCCCTGATCCCCCACATCCAGACACCTGGCGCAGAGGGGTAAGGCCCCATGGTGTTTTGGGGGCAGGCTCAGGCCATGTGCTGTGTCAGGGTCAGGTGCAGCCTCACTGCTGAGTCTGCTCCCGGGGTAGGGGTGGGGAGTTGCACGGTGATCTCCCACTTTCGTGCAGCCAGTGGCCTGTGCTCCCCACTGCCATGCTGGAGCCTCTGCATTTATTTATTGACAAAAAAACTTGCAGAATTTTAGAACACTACGTGCAGAATGTTTAGTGTTTTTGGTGCACAATGCCCTCAGTATATGGAGGGGATTACACAGACCTGGCCTTGCTATGCCTGGCTCAAGATAACATTGTCTGCCTCACTTTCATGAGTACCAAATTCACCTGCATTAACAAATACGCTGTATAAAACCAAAATAAATTAAAATACTGACACTTGACAAGGGCAGTTTCTGCACCAATGATGATATATATGACAATCGGCACTTGCCTGTGTTAGTTTCTCTATAGAGGAGCCTGCTTTCGTATGTTGACACCTATAGCTCAGTCCAGAGTTGGGATACTCAAACTGTCAGTTAGATGTGTCTAATATGCCACGATTATGGTGGTACTGCCACAGCTCATTATGAAGTGAGGCTGCAAGTGAAATCCGCTTGAGATCACTACCACAGCTCTCACACTAAGGCGATCACTTTTTATTTATTTAGTTATTTATTTATTTTTGAAGCTTTGCATTCCGAGTGAAATATTTGACATTTTCTGAGCTTTGCTTATTTCCAGTTGTCCTTAATACATGTGTATCTAAAGTAGCTTAAGAACCTCTTCTGGTAAAGTGGAAGTCTGCAGGGAATCCTTCTGTACATAACAAAAAGACAACCAAACAAAACAGCTCTCCCCGCCCCTCCCCATGCTACGTCCCCCCCCACCCCAATATAATGAAGCATTATACAGGCTCCCTTGAGGATATGGGAGAAATGTAATTCCTAAACCAGGAAGCCTGCAATACTGCTCTCAGGAAGCTGCGATCGTAGTATTTTGGCATCTAGTCATCTGGTGGCTGATTTGAAAAATGCAACCTGAAGAAGGAAAGAAAAAAACAAACAAACAAACATGTATGAACATTTTAAGACGAGGGAAAATATTTTTGGTGTGAAAGGGAAGGAGGGTTAGCAAAATATGTTTTCCACAGAAAAAATAAAGAGGAAATTTGGGACAGACAATAAAGAGGGTTAATTTAAAACTCAGAAGAATCCTTCTTATGGAACTGTGCTTTGAAATGTGCTCATTCTTGAAAACAATGGAATTTTATAATGAGATAGTGTTATCAGAAACGTAATAAATGTGGCACAAATGGTGAGTACAGTTGGGGCTTAATTCTTCAAGTGATGAGCACTCTGCCTTGATCCAGAAAAGCATTTAAATACTATCTTAACTTTAAGCAGGTGAGTAATCCCCTTAGCTTCAATGGGACTACTTTTGCTTAATGTTTACCACGTGTTTTAAGGGCTTTGCTGAAGTGGGACCAGAGTGCTGAGCACCTTGTAGAATTGAGCCTTTGGTTAGCACTCTGACTTTTCATCTCCGGGAAGTGAATTCAAATTCTGGGTTAAGTCATAAATGAAAATGACTTGGTCTAGTTACAAATCACCACACAATCAGCATTCTCTCAGGAGACACTTGGGTTTTGAGTAGCATGGCAGGTCAGGAATGACATGCCTTCCTGCCCCTCCCCCTGCATCCCCCGAGATCCTTCACTTCAGTAATACTCCCAACCACTGCTGGTTGAATAATATGTTGTGAAAAATATTATCTAGGTATTAGGGCATTTTTTTTATTGAACAATTATTTGTGAATAAATTGTCTTACTAATCGACCAGTTGTCCTCTCATCTCCCAATAGCCCAAGAAGTGAAGAATTGAGATGAAAATTTAAACTCGTGTCCCCTGGGTGGTAAAGCAAAGAATGGCTAAAGGCTATAGAGATTCAACTTCTTTAATAACAAGGGAAAGCTAAAAGTGTCACTGCAATAGGCTAAATGCTGTTGAAATCCAAACCTACAGCCATATTTCAGCAGCAGTACTTCTGGGAATTAAGGCATTTTAGATGTTAGCAGCCATCAGTTCAAAGACAGGTCAGGCAATTAAAATACTATTAGTCCTGTGTTCAGAGGTATCCAAACTGTTCTGAAGCAGTACATCCATTTGAAACAAAGTTGAGTAAATGTATTGTTCACAAAGTGAAGGACTCATAGCATCAGCTTGATCAGAGGTCGTTGAAACAAGCGCTGTATGGTATAGACTTCTCCAGGTTGCTTTTGCCAGCACATGTCATTCCTGACCTGCCATCAGTGGAGAATTCATTTCTTACCGGTACACTGCACCAGCTAAAGAAGTGAGGGCATGCCCCATGATCCATCCCACGTTACCTGGGAAGGGGGCTCTGTCCTCCTCCTGCTGTGCCCAAGACTTCTGAACCGCAGAGCTCTCTGGAACCGCAGTGGTGAAAAGAGCAGAATGTGAGGCCCCCAGGCGGCCCCATGCAGGCAGCTCTTCTGGTGCAGCTGTACTGCTACCAGCTCTGTCCTCCAGTGGGGCTGCCTACAGACCCCAGACAGGACATGCTAGATGCAGCTGCATGGAAGGGCTGGGGGTGGTACAGCTGTGTCGGAGGAGGTTCAATTCCTCAAGGTGCTCAGCACTCTGGCTCCACTCCAGCAAAGTCCTTAGGTTGTGAAGGAAAGAAAGCATGACCAATATGGTCGTGAAGCATATGAGGCCTGGTTACTGAGCTGGCCTGGGAGTATTATGCTGTGCAGTTGAAGGAAGGGGTGGATGCATCTTGCTGAAGGGACAGTGCTGTGATTCCTCAGGCTGGAGTGATTAGGTTGGGAGGTGGATCTTCTGCTGTAGAATTTGTTTCACTTTTCCGCTCCACTGTTGTGAAGCAAACAGAACAACAGGATACGGCAGCTTCAAGTTCCCTTCTGCTTGTTGTGACATAGCAGCTGGTCTTGTCATAGTGCAACACAACTAGTATTAAACTTTCAGCCAGGAGAGGATTTGGTGCAGTGCATGAGATACATGCTTTGGACATCTAGCCAAGTCACACAAATACTTCTGTGCCACTGAATGTTGGTGAGTCAGTCCACTAGGAAGTTGCCCCTTTCTGAGATTTAACGAAGAGAAAATTTCCAGTTGTTTGATACAGTGGTGTGTGGCAATGCTGAAACAAACAGAACACTGGGACCAGATGTTTGAAAAAACGTATTATTGTTTGGAAGCGTATAGTTCACAAGGCAGAAAACTTGTTCACTTGCTTCAATGCCATTGCATAATAGCAAGAAACAGATGTGTGGAGAACAGTTAAGGGAAGGAATCTTTGATTTCCTTCTCTTCCTCATTTTACCCTTTTCAAGAGCATACCTCTGGGGAACTTTAACTGTGCTACATGGAAAAAATAGAGAATGTTTTCATGGTGCTAATTTATATAACTTATTTCATAAAATAAAAAATATAATTTAAACAATGGGATAAGAGAGGCCAATATACCTGAGCTAATCTTCTTGTATTGCATCATATTTCCACAGAGGGCTCTCGTCCAGAGGAGTCGGCTGACTGGCTTAAACTGTGATGCCATTCCTGTAAGAATGTTTCTTGAAGGCAGCCCCAAAGAATACAAAATGTTGATATTTTACTCTTCCATATGCCAAGAAAATGCAAGGTAAGATGAAGGTTTATTTTAATCACCTGCAAAACCTGAAAGCAAATACACAATCTTTTCAGGGAAGTGCTCTCAGCTTATGAAAACCATATGACTAAAGCCTCAGGTGTCTCCAACATACCTCAAGGCTGCTCTAACTTGCGATGGCTTGAAAGGCTTCCTGGAATTTGTTCTGCTGGCCCAGGATGTCTTGAGTGCAACACTCCTCTTCAGATGGGGCAGAAACAGATGGTTTAGAGCAGTGGTTCTCAACCAGGGGTCTTGGGGCCCCCTGGGGGACCACGAGCAGGTTTCAGGGGGTCTGCCAAGCAGGACCAGTGTTAGACTTGCTGGGCCCAGGAAGAAAGCCGAAGTCCCACTGCATGGGGCTGAAGTCTGGGGCCCTGAGCAACTTAGCTTCACAGTGCCCTCTGTGGCATGAGGCCCTGGGCAATTACCCTGCTTGTTATCCCTTTATGCCAGTCCTGGCTTTTATAGGCAGAAAACCAGTTATTGTGGCACAGGTGGGCTGTGGAGTTTTTATAGCATGTTTGGGGGGTCCTCAGAAAGGAAAAGGTTAAGAACCCCTGGCTTAGAGCTAGCGATACCCCTATGCAAGGGGAGTCCCCAGTTGGTTCTTTATGCTGGTGCACAGAGGATAGCACAAGGGAATAGTTCTGGCCCATACTGAATTATATGACCAATTTCTTATATCACTCTCTCATGCATATTTAATATATACATAAAGTACCAGCCAATTGCATTTATTCCTAGTTTACTTTACACTGGTGTCAATCCAGAGTAACTCCAGTGAAGCCAGTGGTGTTACTTTGGATCCACTGGATTCATTTGAGTTACTCTTCATTGACACCAGAGTAAATGAAACTAGAGATTAATGCAGTAGCCTGCTATTTTACTTATATATATTAAATATACAGAGTAGAGGGAACTGATATTATTAGGCAGAATTGACGGTTGTGTTTTCTGCTTATCTTTCAAACAAAACTGGGACGGATATGCTGAAAGGAGGATTCTGAGGGATAAAGGTTCTAAAAAAGGCATAAAGGTTCTAAAAAAGGCATAATAAAGAAGGTAGCTGGCAGTCCATGGATGTTATCACCATCAAAATTATTCTGAAACTAACGATGATCCTTTATGTAATTCTTTGTATTTAGTATGGTTCGCATGATTGCAGTGAGTACCTCGCCTCTGCAGGAGGAAAATGGTTTGTGGTGTTATCTGTTATTGAAACTAGGTAGCAAACAATAATAAAACTGAACATAAAATGCAAGAGAGCATTCTTACCCTAAATTGCTGAAAGTCCATCTTCTCAAAAGGGGATTGGCTGACATACTGCATTGTCAGTCCCAGCTGTGCCACCTTCCAGGAATGATGTCAAAACATGCCTGCCCCTGGAGGTTTAGAGTGCCCATGTACTGTAGTTTGGGGCCACCTGCTGCATTTCTGAGCCAGCTCATTTCTACACAGTGCTCACTGGAGCAGAGAAGATTAACTTTCTGAAAATGAAAAAGGACAGATAGAAGAACTGCTTATCAAATATGCACATTTCAGATGGAACTTCACACTCAGTAGAAAGATGTTAGATTGCTGTTAGCTCTCTGGAGCGCTCCTGACAATGTGTTATCAGGTCATGTTTGCATGACAGTGGCAGCCCATGCAGGAAACATTAAGTCATATGACTTCTAAGACGGAATCAATCAAGTGAACAGTACAGCTCCTGAAAACTAATTTCACCTTCATAAGGTCTGGTTATCTGTGCGGCAGACATGAGGTTTGTCAGCCCCATTTCAGTCTGACCAGGTTCAGCACTGCATCAAGAATTTTAATGAACCGATACTGTAATATGTATGAAAGATGACACTGAGATGAATTCATGAAAAGCCAAGTCCCCATGAAATATGAACAATTACTGCAAGCTTCATCCCCCACTTAGCTCACATAAAATGTTCATTTAAAAGGCCTTTTGTCTTGTTGTTAATCATTTACAAGTTTGTGTACGGCTTTTCATCATCTGTAAGCAGTTTTAAAGCTGAAAATGAGTGTCAGTATTTTTTGTGACATCAGGGTACCAAGGGCACCTTGTTAAATGCAAAGTAATACTAGTAATACTGTTAAGTTTTTCCAGACTCCTTGTCATAGCATTATCAGCTTGTGTCCGTGCATATTGTGAAAACATGCAACTGCCTTGGGGTGCACTGACCTGCCATACAGTGAATTGTGGTGTCTGCTGTAGTATTTATAGCACAGGAATAACTGGACTCAGCCACAGAGGAGGTACTTGCTTTGTCTGCTCGAGTCCAGGCGAGGTATGTCAGGGAGAAAACCTCTCTCTGAGTCAGGGATCCGGTTACAAGACAGCAGTAGGACACTAGTAACTCTTTTAGTGGCTGAATGAATTACAGATATTTTCTGGCACTATTTCTGGAAGTCATCGTTCAGCACCTTCTTTCCAGAAAATACGACTCTGGGAGATTGTAGCTTGCAGGAATACCAAGAGGAAAAAAGAGAAGCCCCAATCCACCAGTAGGGTGGCAAGAGTACCAAAATATTTCCTTATTAGTGGGCCAGACACATCCCTTCAGGTTTGAGGGTTCTTGAATCCCTGCACAAGCACCCCTTCTGACTCTCTGTAGTGAAATGGTATTTCTGATTATTCAGGTAATTTAATTGTAGTTTCAAATGGGTGTATATGCATAAGCTCAGCTTCACAAACATTGCTGTAATATCTTTATCTACAATAACACTCATTAAATAGAAACACAGTATGACATGTCTCTGCATGTTTGAGAATACTAAGCTTCATTTAAAAGTCTTTGCCATAGCCTGACTGTTATCCCTTCTAGCCCAACGCAAAAGCAGCCACCTATGATGTGGTGAAGAGCTTTTTTATTCTTTCTATGAGCATGATCTCTGGGGTGATCTCTTGGGAAATGTGCCCTTCCCCTTCCACTTTTTCATATGACAAGACACCCCAAAGAAGGGTTTATAAATCCCTTCACTTTCTAATGAACTTTTTGTTATAACTAAGGATGTACCAAAATTACAAAAAAAAAATCGAATATGTCCAGAATGCTTTCATACCAAGAGGACTGGACATTTTTTAGATCAGGTGTTCTACTCTTTAACATACCGCATCTATTAAACACTTCTTTTTAAAGCTTAATTTTTCATAAATGGATTCTTTATTTGTACCCATATCTTGGTGCACATGCAACTGGCCATTTTGTATATATGTTGCAAAATTAAAGACTATTATAATGACCATTTTAATGGTCAAAAGTCTATTCTCCAATAAGAGTAAAAGTAAGTTATGGGTGCTTCGGAGGATGTTTCAATTTTAAATAACTTTTTAAAAAAACAGGTCAGTCCCAGCCATAAATCCCACACACTGAGATTCTGTACACCGTGGCTTGTATGCACTGGATTCTTCTAAAGCTGCCACTCTTATTCCAGTATCAAAAGACAGAGAGAGGGAGACAGCAGTAAAAACCAAGAAAACGGAATGTGGTTCATATGCTCATCCTGAGCACCTTTCCACCAGGCCTCACTTGAGAAACAAGGCTGTGAATGAGTTTATAGGCTGGCGTTTTGTAATTAACTTAATTAATTCCTTGGGTTATGTATAATGGAGAGATGAATCTGCATATATGACTGTGATTGCTTTGCTTTACACATGGCATTCAAACTTTCTGTGCAGGTAGGAATACACTCCCAAAGGAAAAAGTGACAATCTACAGGTCCTTTTGCTTCTCACCTTCAGAACACTAAGCTTATTGTTGATTTTTATCCTCCAAGAAGGGCACAGAATCAACCTGACCTTACCAGATCTCTAGGGAGAGGTTATGTAAAACATTATTAGCTTTTCCTTAAAGTGGCAAACACACATTTTCATTACAATTTTAAACATAAAGAACATTGCTATCATGTTTGATTAGGGTTTTTTTTTCTTCCTCTGCTTCCTTTAAAAAAAAATGTTGTTACAACATAATGATTGGGAACTGGGTCTGATCCAACACAAGCACAGTATCCAAAAATAACATCAGCGAATGTGAAAAATAAACATTTTAAAAATGAAAAATGGACCTTTAAAAGGATTTGTAAGGAAAAATGGAGAAAAGTTGAATTTTTCACATGGACTTTGAGTACAGCTGGATCCAAGAACTTTCCCCCACCCCTTTATCTAATCACTGTCAATTTTATTTCTCATTGGGAAGAGGGGAGGATTTTGTTTTGTTTTTTGTTTCTTGATTAGTAAGATATGCGAGTACTGTACATTAAATTAAATTCAAGTTAAATCCATCCCTGTAAAACTATGTAAAAACATTGATTTCTATGGAATTGCACCAGAGATTAATTTGGCTCAGTGCTTCTTGGTAAATCAGAGGAAGCATTAAAATATATCTCCTACAGGCTTTTGATCATCTGTTCTGCCTAATTAATTTTCAGTATTGGAAATCAGTCAGCTCCACTAAACACCCCTATTCTCATTATCATAGATGGCTAGAAATTAGCATCTGTAGAAAGTCACTAAACATGAAATTCAAGCCACAGATGTGCTTAGGTATTCATGGGTATGAACTGAACGATAATATGTCACCTCTGACTTGCTTAGGGCCTGCTCTTGCAGCTTGTGCTAGGGCTCCATGCAGAGGCTCAACTACATGCAACAAATTGCAGGATCAGGCCCTCAGTTCTGAATCCATTTCATTCCTGACCAGTGCCATTTGTGTATTATTATTCAAATGTGCAGGAGGAGTCCAGACCAAAGCCTGCTAGTAATACTCACAAAACTGTCCACTTGAAGTAGCTGGGACTTTTCAGGTGGGTAACATGAACATGATTTGGCACTCAGATTTTGATGAACTATTGTCCATTTTGAAGCATTGAGTTAAATGCTGGCAGGCTCTGTCTACCCTTTTCTGAGTCATGTCCTTTACCTGTTTTGAACCTATATTTACGTGTCAGTATTGTCTGCCCACTTTCAGATATCAGCAGCCTCCACTGGAATTGTACCACTGTAGCCTATTGCAAAACAGGTTCTCTAAAAGGAAAGCCTGTTTCTGTAATATAGGTAGTGCAGGATACCAAACTTTGTGGTGTTTGGATGCCTTTTTTCTTCAGAGATGCACTGCAACGTGTTTGATCTTTCCCTGACTCCTAATAGCTTCCAAAATTTTAATTTTGCTGAAGGAAAATATAATGCAGTTAATTCACAGGAGAACACAAGCAGAAATACCAAGAACATTTTTTCCAAAAGTATTCATTGTCTTTTTTTCATTAGCTACTCTCGGCTTTACCATAAAATATGTTTGCTTGTCTGACTGTCTGGCATTCTAACTGTTATGTGCACATACAGGACCAAATACATCCCTGGTTTAACGTCATTGCCTTCAATGTAAGATACATCAGGGATGAATTTGGCCCAGAATATATTCTGTTTCCAAGGTACTGAATTCATTTACTCAATAGAAAAAAAAATACGAAAATAACCTGCATGTTTCCTGTGTTAGTTCAGATATGTCACTTCCAAAGAGAGACAATGTTATGACTCACGAGTATTGGGGGAGGGGAGGTGGGACCATTTTAAGTTCTTTGTTGATTTAAGTGGACATGCAATAGTGATATGAGCTAATTGTCATGATTATCATGAAATAAGATGCTTTGTTGTGCGGTAATCATGCAGTAACTAAAAAGTGACTTCATTAAAAATTCTTTAAATTCTACAATAACTTCTGTTCCCAGTGTTTATCTTCATAGCTGTACAATTAATGTGTATTAACATGCTAGATATACTAAATAGAGCCATATTTCTGTAGTGGTTCATAGGAATACACTGGTCCTGTTTCTTTTGAAACCAATATACTGTCCTCTTTATTTCTTTAACAAAATCCTTTAAAAAATTTGAATACTTTAAGCCAAATTCATCATTCATCCTGTACAATATGAATAAGTTTAATAATGGAGAGTAAAGGAGATACTTCAGGAAGTTTTATGTTAAGTAATTTAAATATTCAAAATTAGCAGGGCTGAGAACGCTTTGCATTATGTTGTTATAGGGGAAATTGGATTCTGGGAAGATCTGGGACTCAATCTCTCTGGTGGGGGTGGATAAGTTCATGGAAGCAACACACTTTCATTGTCACAGAGCATGAGCTGTCAGGACTAGGGTTGGGAGCCAGCATCAAGATCCAGAAGCTGAGGGTCAGGAATCTGGAGTCAGAAACTGAGCAAGGCTGGGAACAAGGCAGGACCTGGAGTGATAAATGCTGTGGGTGAAAAGTGTTGAGCAGCCATTGGCCAAATGCTGCTGCTGGGCTTGAGAGCAGTCCTGATAAGCTCCTCATCCAATCCGGTGATCTAGCCAATTAGGGATTCCAGCTGCAGTTAGCTAGGTGATCCCAGGCTGAGCTGCAAGCCATCATTCCTGACTTTCAGGACCTGTGCTGAATGATCCATGAAACAATTTGACAGCCTCGGAGGAGGAAAACACTACTTGCTTTGCCTGATCAGCCAGAGGTGAATTAATAGTTGTTGGGGTACTGAGAGAGAGAAAAAGAAAGCTAAAATGGCAGCCAAGGATGAAGGGATGTGGGGAAACTTAATGAGACATTGAGCTGATGGGGGAGAGTGTGCATCTAGAAAAATGGTGAGGGGTCACTCACCCCCGATGGAATGCCCAATATAATGGAGCCAAACTGTGTTTTGTACCCAGCTCTTTTTGGAACTGTATGATGACTAAACACTATGCTCCTCTTCGTTATGGAATTGCATTCCACTTGAGACTTCTGGTTTGATACCAAGACATGAATCACGCAGTCTTGGAGGAGCACTGCCATTTTTTCTCTGTGGTCTAATTTAAGTTCTCTATCAAATACTATTACAGCAGTGACTCTTAACATTTTGCCTGATTTATGTCATTAATGAGGAAAGCTAGAGAAGTTTGGGCTGTTTCCAACAAAGGACATTTAGAAAAAAAAACACCCTAAAACTACATGTAACTGAGCTGAAGCATTACAGTAATGGAGGGACTGGGTCAAATGATCACACTGAGTACATCTACAGAGCAATTAAACACCTGCTACTGGCCCAGGTTAGCTGGCTCAGGCTTGCAGCTGTGAGAGGGGTGAGGACCCTACAGCCACAGCTCCAGCCTGAGCCTGAATGTCTACACAGCAATTTTTAGCCCCACAGTCCAAGCCGAAATCACCTGGGCCAGCCACGGCTATGGTACGGGTCTCTTTATTCCAGTATAGGCATACCCTTTAACTCCTTGTTTGGGCAAACACAAATGAGAAAGCTATATTTAAAAAATAAAAATAAAATCTGAATATGTAATACAACACTTCCATAGAAAAATGGTTTGTCCTTGGAAGAGAATATCAAGAAGATGCACAGTGAAATAATATCACTGGGCTAGATTGTGTCCTTAGGACACAGCCTATAATAAGCTGCTCCCCCACAGAAGAATTCTAGGGAAACATTGTGGCTCAGAGGAATAATTCCCACCCTCATATCTGTGCCCCCACCCATCTTGCTTCAGGGGGATAGTAATTTGCTGCTGGCCTACTGCAGCAGTAATCTACTCTGTCGTGTTCCCTCCTCCTCCCCCCGCGCCATGCATGTTCATTCCCTGTCCACTTGTTCTGGGGAATAGAGTAAGTGGGCACTCAGCTCTCATAGAAGTGTCCAGAGGTGGTCGGGGAGAGGGATGGTTCTTACTATCTTTCACTCCCCGTGCAAATCCATAGTCTACTTCGCTGTATTTGGATCAAAGGGAAAGAAGTTTAATTGTAGAGGGAATGTAAGAGCTTAAAGGAGAGGATTCAAGTAGCTTGCACGTTGGGCACAAGGACACTTTTGTGTCTTGTGGATTGTTTGTGGTTCTGTGGCGGATTCACCCACTGACTTCGTAGCTGTGGAACATTCCAAATTCTTTGTAAGGTGCGATTTGTGAAGAAAAGCTTTGGGACCTTACTTGCAAACACCCTCAGAAATTCAGATGATCTGAACTACACACCTTCATCACAGCATAGCTTGTTGCTGCTGCTTATTGACACATTGTGTTTATGACCGTATTGAACCTGACAGAACATAATGCCATGAGACCCACTGCTGCCACATGATGCAAAAAATACATGCACTTTGGATATTCAGCAAATATTGTCTCTCATTTACTTTTTTTTTTTTGTTCCGTTGAAGTGATAAGGTTCCTAAAATGGGCTTGTCAGCATTGACTCTAAAGTATATTTGATTCAGGTGAAATCTTTTAGTAGATAGTGCTAACTCTGATTTTCTCAGTAGTTTCTAAACTGTGATATTCTATTCCCAATAAAGATTTTTTTTTTGGTGAGTTTCCAAATGAAAAGAGAATTATAGTCAAGTTTTCTAAAGAAAGAGCTTCACCCAATTGTATTTTCATAGGAAGGTGCTGTTGGGGAGTTCTTGTTTTTCATGGGTGGATTTTCCCTTCTCTGCTCCCTTCATCTTTCAGCAGTAATTCTGTGACATTTGCTGGCAACTCAGCTAACTATGTCCATGCATTCCTTTACACCTTACAAAACTGTAAATGTAATCCAATGCCAGACAGTCAGAGGGAGCTGGATGTGGGATACTACAAATCAGAGGTGTGGTAGGAGAGATGAGTGTGTGCAGCAGATAACTGTACTTGATTAGCTAGATTTAAATAGTGTTGGGCGAATTTGCCAGGTGAAAATAAAAATTGTCAGTTCAGTTTAATTTCATGGTGAATCAAACAAGGAAATTAGATTCTGCTACTCTGTTAGTTTGACATCTACAGCAAGTGACAATTAGAGATGATGAGAGAACTTGCATTTATTCCAAAACTCTTGATTTTCTGATAGGCATATAACTTTTATTTACCCTTGCACTGAAAAAGAATCTAACATAATAGCATTATTATTAGCTTACTAACTAACGTATTCTAGTGTTCTTTAGTATGGGTATAGTACTGTGGGATGATATGTAGGATGATTAAGTTTTTGTTCACAGTATGATGCAGTCAGATTTAAAGATACCTCAGCAGGCCCTGAGTTATAATTCCACTGAAAGTATACATGTTATTCTCAGGATCGGGCCCTCAAGCCATAACGCTAGTGGATGGAATGTAGATAGAAACAAGGGAGCTATACCTCCATGAACAAGCAAGATTACTGTGTAACTAACAAATGCTGAGGGCAATATGGAATGAAAGAGCACCCAACGCCTTTTATTGAAGCCTGGCCATTCAACTTGGTCCTAATTTTCTTCATTAGCCTTGGAAGAAAGGATTAAGTAGCAAATCAAAACACAAGAGATTTTTAAATGTACCCACAAAGGCCAAATTCAAATTAACTGAACTTCAAACCCAAATTGGGTTCAAAGAGCATGAAAAATCAAGCAGAACTGAGGTATGAAATGGCTGTATATGAAGTTGCATTAACTTCCTTCTTATTCAGCAAGGTATGTAGTATGGAAGATTCTGCTTCACAAGAAATGCAAAAATAGCACAAGGAAATTATTTCCCACCTTACTTTACTGTTTCAGATAGGTATGCATTGTTGTCTGGCAGCTGCCAGACAATCATCAAACACAAACATTGGGATACAGAAATAGAGCACCAGGCGGAAAAGATCATTATGGTGCTATCTAGAAGGAGAGCTTACCTCAGTATTGTATGCAACTTTTGTCTATAGGACATTAAAAAACCATTGATATATCTGTGCCTCAGTTTCTTATCTGTAGCATGGAGATACTTCATTTCTTCTCACCCTTTGTCTTATCTATTTAGACTTCAAGCTCTTTGGGACATGAACTGTCTCTTATTATATTGTCGTATTCTGTGTAGTATACAATATAGGGTAGTATCACTCTAAATTAGTTTTTGAGCCCTCTAGTGGCTCTCACTGTCTTCTGTGTTTCAGAAGCCACCAGAATCCTACAACAGTAGCTGTTTGTATATGTAGCTTGGCTTTGCATGTTGTATATAATTAATAAACACATTTATTTGGACCCCACTGTGCCATTGTGGTTCTTTCATATTACACTCGTGTGCCTTTTTCTCTGTGTACTACATATATATTTTTACAACAACTGTGGGGCCCCAGGAACTATTTATAGCTTATATTGCCCTATGATGGGGCATAAACTCTGCACTGGCACTAAAAGAGGTTAAGAGGAGCAAGAGAGCTCAATTAAGGCACCTGGTTGTACCTAGAGGGTGGGCCAGACCCAACAGAAGAGAACACCCACCTGAGGGAGGAGCTAGGTGGTGATCATAAAGGGAGGGACGCCCAGATGAGAAGGAGGCTGTGGGGAGAGAGAGAAATAACTCTGTAGCCCATCTTTGCTTGCTAGTGAGAGAGTGAAGGAGGGGCTAGAGAGAGGCAGGTCTACAGTGAGCCCAGGAAGGAGCTGGGGAAAGCAGCCTGAAGAAAGGCCATGGTAGGAAGAGGTCTAAGAAGGCAGCAGTGAGGGCTCTGATGGAGCCTATCTTGGCTGCTCATCCTAGGGTCCCTGGACTAGAACCCAGTGATGTGGGAGGGCCTGGGTTCCCCTACTGGGGGAGTGGAAACACCCTGATACAATGGGGAGGACAAATTAGTTTGGAATTGGGCCTTCAGGGAGAAAGGCCTGGAAGGCATTGCTTTGCAGAGTTGGAGAGTAATCCTACAGAGCCCAGAAAGGAGTCAATAGTCTACCCCAGGCTCGCTCCTCCCCAAAGAGTTATGTATGTTTGAGATTAGTCTCTTGTACTCTTTGTTTACCCTGGAAGGGGTGGAACTAAATGTGACCTTGCCACAGGGCCAGTCATGAGAAGAGCTGGATTACCATGTCACAGGAGCAAACATCACCAGGGAGTGTTTGGGAAGGAGATCCTGTTACACCATGAGAGAACATGCCTGCAGTGAATGCACAATACTATAGGCCCCCTTCTTTATCAGTTTCAAAGCACTGAATAAGCACTGAATATGCGTTAACACAGTTATCCTCACAACACCCCTTTGAAGTATTTCAATCCCCATTCACAGATAGGAAATGGAGGCACCAAATGTCTTGTATCATCACATATGGAGTCTTTGAGAGAGCTACAAACTAACCCAGGTCTCCTGAGTCCCCATCCTCTGACTCCACCACAACCCAGCCTTTCCAACAGGTTATGTGGTTATATAACAAAGACAGTGCATAGAAACCTTTTGCTCCCTGTGGGGGAATTGGTAGGCACCCCTTATGAGATGGGCAACAACAGAGCAACCGGGCAGAACAAAGGTGCTGGACCAAAGCCGCCATCCAACATGGACATCTGGCCCCCTGCAGCTAACCTACCCCTATGCAGCACATCCGAGAGTGAGTCTGAGGCGGAAGACACAACCATGGTGTATCCTGGAATGGAGACAAGATTTCAGTCTCAATCAGCTGAACCAAAAGAGAGCTCCCCCTCTTCCACCCTAAACCCCATGGCGGAAGTATTTAGGCCCATTGCTGACACCCTTGTGCCACTGGTGGGACCCCATGTGATGACACACACTGGTTATTGAACAGTGGAGACATACAGGTGGAGGATGTTCTGGGCACCTTGGACCCTCCACTGTTAGAACTAGAAGTGCAGGGGCCTATGCCAGTAGCCGAGGGGCCCTCAAAGGGAACCTCTCCATCCGTTGCTCAAGAGGATGTCCCCCCTACCACAGCAACAGAGATTCTCAATAGATGAGACACGGTGGTAAGACCAGTAAAACGATTAACTTATGATGCACTTGGGGTGACTACTAGTGAGGAGCCAATATATTTAGCACACAGGCTTGTGGAAGCTAAAGAGGGCTATCTGAGGCCCTTTGAAGGGAACCAGTGAGTTGGTATAATAGGTGTGATTTGTTGGGACGACAAATTCTTGGCTGGGGGGAGGATGTAAGCAGAGTCAGGATGAGCTCTACCCTGACATCTGGTGGTGAATTGTGGTGAGTTGTGGAAAAGAACTTCAGGGGCTGATCTTGTTTGCATAGGCACACCCACACCGCCTAGCATGAGCCCAAATTGTCACTTTGGCTGCTGTGGGATCCCCAGTTTCTCTGTTATTGGGGCAGGAAGAATAAAGTATTGTTACCCTGATTATGTGAGTCAAGGGCAATGAAACTGTTTTATGACAGAGGGACTTACCATTCAACTAAGTAGCACTCACTAGACAAAGGACATGGGTTCCAAAACCCAGTGAATTGAGAGAGGCTCGGGACAGTTATTTGTACCCAATGGTATGGGCCCCTTTTGAGGGCCTGAAATATCAATTACACCTCCTCCTCTCTCTACTGTGGAATATCAGAGCTAATTTTAATTCCATTAGGAGTCTAGTTATAGACTGTTGAGCTGAATTCACTTTGAGCCAATGGTGCACCAGCACTGAGGCTCCCCTACTACAAGCTGACATCACTAAAGAGCTAAAATTACTAACAGCTAAAATCACTGAGTTGAGGGGGTGGGGGCAGGGAGGCTGAAGATCTATTGCTGAGCAGCTGGTAGAGCAGAGCAGTTTGTGGGATGACCGAAGCGGGTCATGGGACAGCCAGTGGAGTGGAGCAGTTCGCGGAAGAGCTGGACTGGCTCATGGGACAGCTGGAGGAGCGGAGCGGCTGGTGGAGTGACTTGTGGTGAAGGCTGCAGCAGAACCCCATGGAGAGGTGGGGTAGTCGGCCTCGGACCATGTAAGGTGCCCATTAACACTGCTGCACACCCCACCCCCCCAGACTGGGAGGTAAAACTCTGCAGATAAACTTTTGAACTCTGGGGCTGCACTGACCAGGGACAGAGACTTTTGGGGTGTTGGACTTTTGGGTGATTTTTTGGGTTCCTGGACTTTAAGCCCCTGAGGGGAAGAGGATACTGCCAAACTTACTTGTGGGGGGGATGGGTCTTTTGCTCATGGTTTGTGTTATGAATCCTGTTTGTGGTGTTTCCCCAACATAATGCCGCATTGTTTCCCTCCTTTATTAAAAGGATTTTGCTAAACTCAGACCCCGTACTTGTGAGAGGGGAAGTATTGCCTCTTAGAGGCGCCCGGGGGGTGGTATGTAATTGTCTCAGGTCACTGGGTGGGGCTCGAGCCGGTTTTGCATCGTATTATTGAAACGGAACCCCTAGATACTGAAGCCGGCCCTTGTTGCTGCCAACTCAGAGGGGCAGAAGGGTTACATAAGGATATGGGAACTTGACTTGAACTCACTCATCTGCCAGTCTGGACCACATTTCAAACACTCCCTGGGGCGGGTCTGTTGGGATCCATCAATCCTGGCTCCATGCTTCTGCCGGCTTCCTAACAGTGTTGATGTAGTCCTGTGAAATCCTTCATGGCTGTTCCCTGGGAGAGAACTGATTGCTACTGGGATATGCTTGCTTTGCAATCAGGTATTTTTAAACATTCTCTTTTTAAGTGACTTAAAAGCTGAGAGTCAAAATTGTAACATTAAATATGCTTTTATTTGTTTGACTACATTGTGATATTTCTGTAAGAATTTAAAACCAAGGAAGGGTGTTGTAAAATATAGAATGGTGGCTTCTGTTTCTCCTCCACCAAGTTATTAATGCCTCCAGTCCCACTGTGGTTGAGGCAGCTGATTGCTATTTTAGGGCTTCGTGACAGGACAGTCTTCAGCTGTGACAAACTTTATTTAAAAGCAGCCCTCTTAAAATCCTTCCCAAGAATTCACAGCGTTGAGGGGAGTAGACACAGGAGTAAAAGTAGCAAGGTAAAGGTCTGAGAGATTGGGAGGGAAGGCTCTCTCTGAAAGATGTTATATTCTCTTTTATTTAGGCCTATGCCTGGCAGGACACCAGCAGTTTGGGGGTGGCGAGATGAGAAGGGTGCCATCCAGATTCAGAATGAGGCTGGGATCTGACACCAAATGCCCCAGAGAAGAGCTTCCTTAAAAGTTTTTAGTCTGTGATGTATGCTAGCCTCATGCTACATGCATTTCATTAGGATAGCATAAACCAGGAAAGGAAAAACAGGTTTAGAAAGAGTAAGAACCAATCAGCACCTTCATTAGAAATGTGCCAAATCTGTCAGCTTTGTTTTACAAGAATTTGTGTAAACATTGGGTGGCATTCTCTACTAGTGTTACGCTATTGAAATCAATGGAGTTTTGCCAGCAGAAAACTTGGTACATTTCTTTTTCCACTTAGAACTGGGTGGGTTGATACTGACTGGGTTTCTTGTTGAGTTACGGATTCTAGTAAACTCATATTCTCAAAGGAAAGCTCGTCCATGATCATCAAGTTTGTTTGGGGTGGAGGGGGAATGTTGGAAACCATGCCAAATAGCTAATTTCATAAGATTTTAACTATAAAAAATACATAAATTGGTCCCGAAACTAGGGCCAAATTCTCTTGAATGGCTAAAGAACATTTCAGAGAATCTGCTTTGGTTTCGAATGAAACATAAAACCAAGCAAGCTTTCACGTAGCTCTAACCGTCACTCAGAAACCTGAACTCAGTGTTTTTTTGTTTTTTTTTTTAATTCTGAGGTTTGAAAAGTGCTATTTAACATTTTAAGATATACATGCAGATTTGTGGTTCCCAATTGCTTCCAGGACCTAAATCAGAAAAAAAAAATTCTATGAAATAAAGCTTTTTTTCCCAGTATTTCCGATTCAGCTGAAACCAGAGAGGAAAGGAAATCCAACTAAGAAGCATGTTATTGTGAGACTTTTTGCCTGATATCAAAATGTGGTTGGTCTGGAGAGCTCCAGATGTTTTGCTTCAGCCAATCTGATCCTCGTTTGTCCATAATTTTTATAAAATCACTTCCCACTTTGTATTTGTATTTTAGTCCAAATTGAGTTGGGTCTGATACTGGAGTCTTAAAATTTCTGGGGAAATGGAAATTCACTAGCAGAGCTGTGTGAAAAGAAAGCAGTTTCATTTTATAAGGTTTTATGTGACTATTTTGTTCATTTTTAATCCATGTAACTTCACCCATATTTCACTTTGAGTTGTGCATTCAAACAAATCAAATATCTGAGTGAAACTCGCTTGTAACAAAATGATGGGGGTCTAAATGAGCTGCTTCCACTCAAGAAAGAAATCTTAGGGATAAAAAAACCTGTGGCTGGCCTGGGTTAGCTGACTCAGACTTGCAAGGCTCAGGCTGTGAGGCTAAAAAACTACTGTGTAGACATTTGGGCTCAGGCTGGAACCCAAGTTTTGGGACCCTGTGAGGGTGAAGAGTCCCAGAGCTTGGGCTGTAGCCTGAGCCAGAATGTCTACACAGCAATTTTTAGCCCCACAGCCCAAGCCCTATGAGCTTGAGTCAGCTGACCACTGCAGGCCTTTTATCTCCATGTAGACATACCATTAGAGTCATCGTGGATAATCCTCTGAAAACATCCACTCAGTGTGGCAGCAGTCAAAAAAGTTAACAATGTTGGGAAACGTTAGGAAAGGGATTAATAGTAAGACAGAAAATACCCTAATGTTGCTATATAAATCCATGGTATTACCACACCTTGAATACCGCATGCCGTTCTGGTGACCCCATCTCAAAAAAAAAGATATATTTGAATTGGAAAAGGTGCACAGAAGGTCAACAAAAATTATTGGGGTGTGGAACAGCTTCCATATGAGGAGAGATTAAAAAGTCTGGGACTGTTCAGTTTAGAAAAGAGTTAACTGGGGGTGGGGGGCGGGATTTGATGGTCTATAAAATCATGAATAGGGAACTATTATTTATCCCTCCATGTAACACAAGAACGAGGGGTCATCCAATAAAATTTATAGCCAGCAGGTTTCAAGCAAACAAAAGGAAGTACTTGTTCACACAATGTGCTGTCAACCCTTGGAACTCATTGCCAGGGGATGTTATGAAGGCCAATAGTATAACTCGGTTCAATAAAGAATTAGATAAGTATCCTATAAGAGGATAGCTCCGTAAATCAATAAACTATAGAGAGGCCTGAGACAGGACTTCAAATTGTTATCACTTCCTGAATTGCTGAGGGGAATAATGTGTTGCATTTAAAATCTGTGGGTCTAAAATTATCCTTGTTGTTTTTGTTTCAAGGTCAGATTCATTAGTAAGAAAAGTCAATTTTCTAGATCGGGTATAGGTGTGGATCAAGATGGTGGAAAGCTTGGAAGAGTAACAGATCTTGCAACATTTTAACCAGTTAGAGCCCAAAAATCTCTCAAATAGCTTGCTAGCTTTTCAGCACTGTTCAGTCTGTCAGCAACGTAGGTCAGCCTCTGACCCAAACTCCATACTCTAGCTTGGATGTGAACATTATTTCTACTTTAAACTTGCCCAGGTTTGCTTTATGAGATTAAGCAACAGTTATGAAGATCTTGTTCCAATTTCTGGTTCTGTCATAAGACTTGCAAATTTCCTATGTGACCTTGGGCAAGTAATTTAATCTCTCAATGCCTACGTTCCCCATTGGTACAAGGGGAGAAATTCTTGCCAATATTACAAGGGTTTTGTGAAAAAGTATTACTTCATGTTTTTAGGTGCTTTTATACAACAGTAGTGGAAGTGATATAAGTACCTAGCTAATGAAAAACCTTAATAGGCCAGAATCTCATTCCGAATAGAGATGAAAAGTCAAAATTTCAAATAGCTGAAAGCTGAAAATCTGGAAGAAATTGTTTGGGTCCATCAAAATACTTTGTTTAGATTTTGACCATTTAAAAATTTTTTTTTACTACAATTAGCTCAAATTTCTAAATGAAAAGTCATCTCAAACAGCAGAACTGTAATTTTTAGTTTTGAAATGTTGCAACGTTTCACCAATTTTGAAACTTGTTTTCAAAAATTTTCTAAACTAAAAATTCATTGGAACCAGACCACAAAGTTCTGGTTTTGATGAATTGGCATTTTCTGACTAAAAATTCAAGACCCATTCTTGCTGCTACCCAGTTGCCCACTCCTGGGAGCAACTTTGTATGAGGGCAGGCACACATAGGGAATAGGAAAAACCATGGCTCTTCCACATACCTACAGGCCCCAGAGTGGGCTAGTGGTCTGGAAGTGAGCATACTTACAGGCCAGTCAGCCTCACCTCAGTCCTTGGAAAAATCATGGAGCAGGTCCTCAAAGAATCAATTCTGAAGCACTTAGAGGAAAGGAAAGTGATCAGGAACAGTCAGCATGGATTCACCAAGGGCAAGTTATGCCTGACTAACTGGCTCTTCATAGAAGCCTAATTGGCTTCTATGAAGAGATAACTGGGTCTGTGGATGAGGGGAAAGCAGTGGATGTGGTGTTCCTTGAATTTAGCAAAGCTTTTGATACAGTCTCCCACAGTATTCTTGCCAGCAAGTTAAAGAAGTGTGGGCTGGATGAATGGATAGAAAGCTGGCTAGATCGTTAGGCTCAACAGGTAGTGATCAATGGCTCCATGTCTATTTGGCAGCTGGTTTCAAGTGGAGTGCCCTAAGGGTCGGTCCTGGGGCCAGTTTCATTCAATATCTTCATTAATGATCTGGAGGATGGCGTGGACCGCGCTCTCAGCAAGTTTGAAGATGACACTAAACTGGGAGGAGTGGTAGATACGCTGGAGGGTAGGGATACGATACAGAGGGACCTAGACAAATTAGAGGATTGGGCCAAAAGAAACCTGATGACGTTCAACAAGGACAAGTGCAGAGTCCTGCACTTAGGATGGAAGAATCCCATTCACTGTTACAGACTAGGGACCTAATGGCTAGGAAGCAGTTCTGCAGAAAAAGACCTAGGGGTTACAGTGGACGAGAAGCTGGATATGAGTCGACAGTGTGCCCTCATTGCCAAGAAGGCTAACGGCATTTTGGGCAGTATAAGTAGGGGCATTGCCAGCAGATCGAGAGACGTGATCATTCCCCTCTATTCGACATTGGTGAGGCCTCATCTGGAGTACTATGTCCAGTTTTGGACCCCACACTACAAGAAGGATGTGGAAAAATTGGAGAGAGTCCAGCAGAGGGCAACAAAAATGATTAGGGGCCTGGAGCACATGACCTATGAGGAGAGGCTGAGGGAACTGGGATTGTTTAGTCTGCAGAAGAGAAGAATGAAGGGGGATTTGATAGCTGCTTTCAACTACCTGAAAGGGTGTTCCAAAGAGGATGGCTCTAGACTGTTCTCAGTGGTACCAGATGACAGAACAAGGAGTAATGGTCTCAAGTTGCAGTGGGGGAGGCTTAGGTTGGATATTAGGAAAACCTTTTTCACTAGGAGGGTGGCGAAGCACTGGAATGGGTTACCTAGGGAGGTGGTGGAATCTCCTTCCTTAGAGGTTCCTTCCTGGCTGGTATGATTTAGTTGGAAATTGGACCTGCTTTGAGCAGGAGACTGGACTAGATGACCTCCTGAGGTCCCTTCCAACCCTGATATTCTATGATAAGCTGCTGCTGCAAATTATTCTCCACTAGTACAATTGGGGCAGCATAATGGATTGCTTCTTAAAGATGTAATGAAGAACTAAATGTGAAGGTCAGCCACTTGTATCTTTCACTGTTGCCAGTATGGAAATATCCCACTCAAAGTTCTTTTTTTATGTCTAGCATCTCTTATATTCCTTGCTAACATTTCAAACTACCTGATACATTTTAAACTTTAACAGCAAGCATACAGGATCACCACTTTCCCCTCAGGATGCCCCAGTAAATGAGCTTTTCTGATTTCAGTTGATTTTCCCCCCCACCCTTTCAAATAACTATAAAAGCAACAGGTCAGGTAGAATATTTCACATCTTTTATAAATACATTATCTTTTATGCAAACAGCTCTGGAACAAATTTGTTCTTTATGCTTTCAATAGCTCCTTATCTATTAAAATCTTCAGCTTGTATATCTGAATTACATGAGTCAGAGAAGTACAGTGCCAGCTATTTCTAATAACCTTCTCAATTCTTAGCAAGTTGATTACTTCTTGGCCCTGAATTCCAGTGAAACTTAAGTACACTTGTTATATACAAATTCTAAATGTTTCTATTTAAAAACTTCTTCACTACTTTAAAAAATGAGGTGCAATAATGATAAACAACTTGAATGTGGAATGAATTAGCAACACCTAGCTTTAGAGCAGTACATAAATCTTCACATTTCTACCTCTCCTCTTTTATTGGGAAAGCTAATTGATGCTCAAGTGTATCATCTGAATCATACAAGCAAGATAAATATTTATAAGTGGGAAATTGTGTAATCTTTGAGAAATCCAGCATAGCACTTGCAGACATTTTTCTAGAAACTGACTACTGCTCTTGAATTACGCACAAAATACACCTCAGTACACACGCAGCTGCCATTAGCATTAAAGGGGGTTACTAAAATGCAACTATTTTACAGAATATCTACAGAATATTTTTTTGCAGTTTTCGTCTTATTCTGATGGACGTGAAACTGGTGTTAAAAACTGAGTAATATTTGTTTATTTTTGACCAAAAAGGAAATAAAAATCTAAGGTTGTGTAAGCTGATTTCTAAAATCATACTAGCCAGATAACACTAAAAAGCACTTTTCCTTTAGCATTGCACAACATACTCAAGTCACTATATAAAAGATACCTACACTTATTGAACCATATGCTTCTCTTAGTTCTCAGTATGGATTACACAAGGGGAGAATTTGGCACATTTTAAAATTAACACAATCTGGATTTTTTTTAAATGGCACATTAAAAAGCTAGCATACTGTCAGTCAGTGTTAGTTTCATCTCTCAGTTTATCTGGGATTTGTCTAATACAACCATCACTGTAGTGTTTAGGCACCATTGGAAAATAGCATTTCAACGCAAGAAAATATATAAAACTATCATCCAGAAATATTAATTACCAATTGGAAAATTATGTAGCTCAACCGTAACGTAATCCCATGGTTCATTACCTGCATATACTCTCTCCTCGTAGTGCCAGTGGTTACATGCAGATATTCCAAATGACTTCATAAACACAGGCGCACCCACTGTTAAGCAGTGATTAATTCCTGCAAGACCATGTGATGCCCTGTAATTCTTTAATGGTGCCAAAGTGATATATGGCATGAGTATATACTTTGGCTAGCTCAGCAAAATGACCATGGGAAGTATCAGGGACATCTCTCCTTGGAGCACTCTATCGGGATTTAAATCACCTTGGAAAAAGAACTACAGCCAAGGTATTTACACGTGCAGCAGCTCGGGGGAGGGGGGGAGGAGAGCAGTTCTTAAAGATACATCAGTCCTTTTTATGTTACTGAGTTTTTTTGTGCAAAGGAAAATGGAATGCATGCCCTTTCACAGAGGGACTTGTACATCACCAAAGGCAGTGTTTTTTTCCTCTATCTTTTCTATGCAGGGTTTACATTGTCTTTTATGTTTTCCTTGATACTTTATTCATCATAAAATGAGCTCCTTTGCCGCAGACAAACCAATAGCCAGTTCCATCAAGAGCAACATGTGAAATGAATGAATGGAAATGAATGGAAAACCAAGTATGTTACTATAGCAATTGAAACTATTCAGTGATGCGCTCCAGATTTAAATGAGTTAGTCAAAATGGCACTGTGATGTCAGCTGGAATGTTCTGGCTAAAATATATGGTCTTGATAATTGTCATAAGCATGATGATGAATGGATTGGATAGGTTCTATGTTTCCCCATAGCAGCAAATCCTAATTCCTTTGAGCCAGATTCTACCACCCCGACTCACTCTGAGGAGCACTTTACTCCAACATGAGTCCCACTGAAATCAATGGGCGGCCTCTTGGAATAAGGTACTGCTCAGCACAAGTAAGGGTGCCAGTCTCTGCGCCTCAGCTAGTAGTCCTGATGAAATCAATGGAATTACTTGCATGGTAACATATTACCCAGCTGGAAAATGGTAGTAGAATTAGGCCATATCGAGCACTTCAGTGTCTGTTCTGCCACCCTTAATGAAGTTGAATGGTACCTTAATTTGCAGGTTATGCCCACAAAATCAGTGGAACCACCTGAAGAGTAAGATGCTGCTCAAAGTGACTGAGGATGGCAGATTCAGCCCCATATACTGTTAATTCTTCAGGATAAGGCTATATTTTTATTGTTATATTAATTTCAGTGCACGCCAATACAAATATGATATACAATACAAGAATCAAATATTACTAACAACAAGTGTTTGGGCTATGATGGGAAGTTTCACACAGACCTGGGAGGAAGGATTCCTCTTCATATGATTTTATATATATAACATATTAAGTAAATTTAATGCTTGTGAAATTAAAGAACCAATAGTACTGGCTAGAGTATGACAAAATGCAGACCGGTAAACATGAAGCCCCAAAAAGTGCTGGTGAAAGATGGCCTCTCCACAATCCTCCTTGAATGTATTTCAAGCCTTCAATGTCTCTGAGCCTGCTACACAGAAAAGTTCTGTACAAGCGTGGCCTGGAAAGCTGTGCCTTTGCACCTCAATCCTAATGTATTGGAATAGCTTTTTTATTGTATTCAAGTGCTTGTCTTGACGGAGACACAGAAGCATGCCAAACCGTGTGTTGATTTGTGATGTGGACAAATAGGGTAGGAAGGAAAACTCCAACTTCATTTTGTGGCTTAAGCTGGTCAAATTTATTTATAGCTCAAGAGGTAAAAGGCTACTTACACTGCATTAACCCAGTGAGCTGCTTTCTGTATCTTTGGTATTGGAAGATTATTTTGCTAGCTATAATACAATTTCTGATGTTGAAATGTATGTAATTTTCTTTTTATTCTTAAGAAAATGATAATTTTCAGCTCTTGTAGTCAAGGTCTGTAAGGTTTTTAAACGTGGATGATTGTATTAGGCAAAATTGAACCTTTCATGATTGTTTAAAGAATATGTCAGTTGTCTTGATTTTATTTTTTAAATTACTCTCCAGATTTGTCTTTGTTTGTAGAAGCTCATAGTGTTAGGGGTGTAATACCAAGAAAGATAATGTGTAAGTGGAAACCCAAATAGGCAAAATGTGTCTTTTTGTTAAAAGGTTCTACCACATAGGAGTTTATGCAGCCTTTTGTGTTTGGGGCACAGGTTCAATCCAGGCACGTCACAAGTGAGAATGAATTTGATGCTGTCCACCTAACTCCTAATGGGTGTCCACAAAACAACCACAGAGCTGGTATGACTGGTGGTTTCAGATCAAGGGAAACTCAGAAGAGGAATAAAAGTTCAGGACTGATGTGCACTGGCAGTAGCTTTCAAATTGCCCTGCCTACATTTTGCCTGTCCTGAGCCAGTGCACTCAAACCAAACTCCAATGAACACAAAAGTTAGAAAACTAACTCCCATCTACAGTGACCTCTTGACAGCCAAATTATTGAAGGACACAGACCTTGGACCCATGGCAAACAGACATTGGTTGGTCAGTAGACACCCATTTTAGAAAGACTACAGGTGGCTGTGCTGATTCACGTGGAAAGGAAAGTGATCTTTGTGCCTGACTCAGCAATCATCTTAATTCCTCATTCATGGCTGCACTCTGAACTGTATTATCATATAACCAGTGATGGTTAAGATGGCTCAGTGGTCCATCTCACAAATAAATTTTAAAATGAACTGGCCAGATTGAGTATAGGGCAGTGAATGGAGCGAAGGTAGGGACTAGCTATTGCAGGGTTTCCTGACATCGGCGGTATTTCCACCTCAAAATCTTCCTTTATGTCTTAGTTCCTTTCATGGTCTTCCGTAGCTAATTGACTATCAGTTCCTATAAGCCAGGGAGCACTGTCTAGTTTGTGCAAGCCATTTGATTCTAGCTACTCATCGCTTTTAGGTGAGGAAGGATGGTATTAGGCTTATACAGCTATCATCAGCTGATGTCAGCTGGGGAAGAGTCCTCTTCTGTAGGTGAGGATATTTTTTTGAGCAATCAATGGAACTACTTTCCAGTTTATTCTGTCTGTACCAGCATCTAATTTTCTGCCTACCCATCAGTCTGTTTTTCTCAAGTATCAGTCAATCACCATGATAATCAGTCATCATATCTAGTTGTGGTATCTAAAGGTTGATGTATACTGTATGGCGAGTTCACACTGCAAAGAGACCAAAGGTGAAGTCAATGGGAGTAATGTTTAATACACTGTTCCAGAGCAGCCAAATATTGCAATTGTCTTCCTCTGAAGTAATGGGATTGCTCACTGCAGTAGAGGGGCCCTGGAGGCCCATGAAGTTCTTTTGGGCCAGCAGTCTGACAGGCTATTTCTTACTCATTTGAATCCCTGACAGCCTCAAACATTTCTGTTTGGCATGGTTGTAGGGTAACTGGTTCAGGTAACCTCCTTTCTTTTCTTTTCCTAGAGGAGTCGTGGCCCTGCAAATTCTTTTTTCTCCTTTGTTACAGCTGACCAAACATCAGGCTAACTTGTGGAATATTTGTGCAGTCTACAGTTGTGGAAATCATTCCCATAGATGGGGTGCTTTTGTGTTAATTGGATGGAATAGCATTACAGGGTACTCACCAGGGTGCTTTCCTTTTCTAAATATATTTTTGCATTCTTTTGTAGTTCTTATGGTTTTTTTATCCTTTTGTGGTCTGAATAGATTAAAAAATAAAAAGAATGCTAAACAAAATTCACCTAAATTAAAAAAATGCAAAAAAACCCTTTCTATTACTAATCGTGTCAATCATAGAGACTTTTGAGAAGCACATAAAATTATTTTCTTTTGAATTGTTCTGCATGATGCAAACAGTATGAATTTCTGCAATTTTACTTTTATCTTGCCTTGAATGATGAGCTGACATTATGAAAGAGTTAGAAAAATAGCATTAGCTATTTGATGACTCATAGTCATGCCACAATTTTATTTATTGATTTATTCATTTAATTAAAAGCAATTTCAGGGCCTGATCCTGAAGTATGCTGAGTTCTTGCAACTCCCATTGAAGTTAGTTCTTGGTGAAGGGAGAAAAGACGAGAGTAGGGCTGTGTGAAATTCAGAGTCTGTCTACACTAGGCAAATGCACAAGAGTTACAAGAGTAAATAGTGCAGGCAAGTATTGATTGTGCCATGGTGCTGTTAAACAGTTCAGTATTTCCACGCTGCATACCTGGAATTAAATCCTGGTACCAGTGAAGTCGGTGGGAATTTTGCCATTGATTTCAATAGGGCTAGGATTTCACTCTTGCTTCACCAATGTCACATTGAACTCCCAATGCCCCTAGTCTACTGCTCCCATCAGCACTTCTTGGGGCAGGTGTTTTTAAAAAGAAAGTATTATATTTTGCAGGTGCATAAGAATGACAAATAGTTGTATTTTTATTATGCATTTGTATAAAAATATATATAAACAAGTATTCCTTTAAATCATATGTAATGGAATTGTCTGTAGAGTGAGTGACAAAAGATGGTTAATTTGCACCTATACATTCATTTTTTGTTTCTAACATAAATTACAATGGTTTATTCTAATGATTGTTTCCAGTCACTGGTTGGGTTCTGTCCATGCATCTGTGCATGTGGCCTGAGGACTCTCATGCTACTGTAGGCTCAGTGGTGAAAGGTGGGCAGAATATTCTTGTTCACTTTCTGTCTGGCTGTTTCTTGGGCTGGAGGCTTGGTATTTATAATGACAAGCATTGCCACTCATCCTTGTTTGGTGTGGTTCTGTTGAAAAGTTTTAAGTTTTGTTCTTTTACCTGTTGTGGGTTTGATCCTGTCCAGCTGATTTCAAAGGACCTTGGCTATATGTTGGCTGCAGCCTCACTCTATTTTTCACGTGGGTTATGATTCCTTTTCTTTCTTGTGTTTTCTCCACTTGGATCCAGAAGATGGACGTGCTCTGGACCAGGTTCAAAAGGGAACAGGTCTATGCCCATTAGGCCATTGACTCAAGCATAGGGCCATTGACTTTGCATTCAAATGTATATGCTTTTTTGTTTGTTTGTTTTACTAGCTGGCATGTCTCATCCAATCAGGCTGTTGATCTGTATTTACTAACAAAAGATTAAATGAGTTCTTCAGCTAATCACAAATCATCTTATTTGTAAGTGAACATTAAGCTTTGATAGTTTTTACATGCAAGTTTTCCATAATACAAAAATTTCAGTGGCACTATACATTTAAAAAAACAACAACCCTACCTGTCTGTATTATCTGGTCTCTGAGTGCCTGATGTACACAATAGATATGTTCTCTAAGCCAGTTATAATGCAGGATGACAATAATAGTACAGTGAGCAACAGTTATTGCACTAACATCCATCAGATAAAATAATTATATTTGAAGTACATTGGTCATTTAGCATGAAAAAAAATAAAGTTGTGATAGAATATTGGCACAGGAACAATGTTCCCTGCTTTGAAAACAAACATCTCAGCTTTGCATCTGCATTTATGTAGCAGCAGGAAACCATTATCCCGCAACAACATTCTAGTCCATTGACATCACTTTATCACTTGGCTGCTTATCTATGATTCTTATTGTACTGAATATTACTTTTTATTAACCATGCTTCTAAAAAGTCTTATGTTGCTAAGGGCTTGCTTCCATTAAATTCAATGGGATTAGGACTAGGCATTAAGAGACCTACATTAAACAGTCGTTATATGTCTTTTGTATAGCCCTCAGATACCACAGCGATTGACAAGAAACTAAATCCCAACAGTATATGCTGTTACATCAGAGGAGTGGAAAAGGACTGACTATAGTCAATCACACTAGAGGAATGTATATGGGACACTTGACTGGATAAAATTCTATTTTAGCTTTACACACAATAACATGGTTAGTATGATATCAATACTAGTTTATCAGTACTAGTTTTAATTTACTTGAGAAAGTTATTTGGAAAATTTTACAATCTCTTTAGCATAATCAGAGCTTGCTGCTGCTCACCACAAAATTCATGAAAACAGGGTTTTGATTATTGTTAACAATTAATGAGTGATTAGACTTTTCCTGTTGTTATGCATACTTCCACCTTTTCATGTTCTCTGTATGTATAAATATCTCCTGTCTGTGTGTTCCATTCTATGCATCCGAAGAAGTGAGCTGTAGCTCACGAAAGCTCATGCTAAAATAAATTTGTTAGTCTTTAAGGTGCCACAAGTACTCCTGTTCTTTTTACGGATACAGACTAACATGGCTGCTACTCTGAAACCTAGGAAATTGATGGCTCATGGGTGAGTTATTAGCATATGGAGCTTTCACCTCTAGGCCACTGGCTCAAATGTGGGCAGGGTCATTAGTGATATGAGAGAATTGCTCCCCTTGGCCTCTGTGGAATGACTTGGTATCCAGCCAGTTCCTACTGAACAGGTATCCAAATTATGAAAACCATCATCATGGTTGGCACCAGTTGGTTCTAACACAGGCACCAATAGAACAACTGTGTTTTGTGACGATGTTTAGTGTACAAACGTACAGTACTGTTTATGGAGAAGGGATATACATAGCAATCTCTTGATGTTGTTAAACAGTATTACAGGTTACCTCTGGTTATAATTCTATATATTAACTAAGCTTGGAGTCAGGCATTCTTAATTTGCAGAACAGTTTCCACAGTGGCACTGGACACAATAGCAACAAATTAGAAAGTAACAGCTGCCTAAATATCAGCCCCTCAAACCAAACTTTAGTGGGTGTTGCAGAATGGGCAAAGCTCTGACTGATCCCTCCCATGTAAGGGTTTTGTGTGTTTCACAGACAATAAGCAACATATAATCTGTCTGAATAACCTTTACTTTAGTTTAACATAGAAATGGAACAGGGGTTAAATCTCAGGAGAGAGAGCATAGTGTGTATATCTCACTTTGTAACTGCAGCCATTTTGAAGTTCCTGATAGCCCTGTCCTCAAGAAGACTCCTCACATTTAAAGGTGCAATACAAATTTTCTAAGGACTTTGGTGGTATACTAGAGAGAGAGATTTTTTTTTTTACTTAAAGACTGAAAATGTGGGAAAACTTGTCATTGTTAAGCTATGTTAGTAGTGTGTGCCAACTGAAAATAAACCCCACCCCTCTGTTACGGTACTATTAAGCACTAGGTATGCTAGAGACTTACTTATTCAATCTACGGTGCAATTCAGTCTGAAAATTTACTGCTAATTCATGCTCTTCCCAAACAGTTTTTCACTATTATAGTCAAGCAAACAAAAATTATCATACAATGTGTTTTTATGGCACCTTTAAAAGACTTGTGAGCTAAGTTAATGTTCATGAAAGTTAAGGAAATAATAATAAACAGTGTTATCTGTAAACCTATTCTGCCACTCTCTTCACTGTAGAGCTTCTGTCTAGAACCTTTGCAATCCCCACACCTAGCTTCCTGCTACAGACTGAAAGAAACAGGGTTCTTGGAGAGGAAATATCTGTACTGGTCCCCTAGTGCGAATCCTTACTGATTATTCTGCTTGGTCCAGGGAGGGCTGGAATAAGATGTAGCACCTACTCTCAGATCCTCCCATCATCACAGTTGGCACCAATTGGTTCTTACACAGGCACCAGCAGAACAACCATGTTTAGTGCCGATGTTTAGTGCACAAATATACAGTACTGTTTGTGGAGAAGGGATAAATAGCAATCTCTTGATATTGTTAAACAGTATTACTGGATCCATGGGTGGCCAGTTCTGAACATCCCTCCCAGCCCACCTGGACCTGTGGAATGCTCGCCGCAGTATGTGAAGAAGAGGGGAAACAGTACTGCAGAAGCAGGTGACTCCCACCCCCTTGTCCCCTGGAGGAGGAGATGTATCTGTGGATTTCAAGGGACTGAGAATAATCCATGATACTGTTAGGCTTTCCTTGCAGCTTAACCAAAAATAACTTATTCCTGCCCTGCAACATCCCTGCTATTTCAGTTCTCAGTAGAAATAGCTAATCATACCAAATTCTGGTGAACTTCCTGGAAGGGGCAGGGGTAATATGTAAAAATAGGCTGTATGATGAATTCATCAAATTCATGTTAACGTTTAACCTAACTTAAGCTTTTAAATAGGGTTGCCAGAAATGAATGGCCACTTCAATAACTACTTCCAGAATAACTGCACCTAGCACCTTTCGTACTGAAAGTATCCTAAAGTACTTCAAAGTACAGAGTTATTGCAGTTTTGTATAAGAAAATGCAGCAGCTATTATGCGCTGAAGCAATAGCCCACATACGCACTTTGGTTATTTTTTTGAGGCAGAATAGACAACGAAGAATATAAGAAACAGAACAAAGAGCAACCCTGTTCTGAATGAGATCATCATGACTCATTGATCTCGTTCTGAAAGTCCATTAGGGTTTCAGAAAATCCACTGCCTCCCACATTAGAGGCACTTCAAATTTTTCAGGAGCTTTTAGTAGCATGGATTTTGACAGATTTTATATTATATCCAAAATAACTGTGTTTATAAGAAAGTTACGGTAGCAAAGTCAAACACTCAAAAGTTAGGAAGTGACAGAATTAAGGTTGTCCATGCAACATCAATTCAGCACCTTTGTGCATATGTCTGTGATATTGTCTTTAAATACATGATCACATACTATTTTTTCTTTCTACAGACCCCTGCCTCATTCAGTGCACAGGATGAATGCTATTCACTGAATGGGTAGCTATTCAATATCGTCTTTATCCTCAGCATGTGGGCCACATGCACTACTTACTGCACAACACCCAAAACCTGCACTGAGTACAGAATTATTAATTTTCTCATGGACTTTGCTAGGTGTTCTCAAATATTGTCTTGCATCTTTACAAACATTAAAGAATTTTTCTTTACAACACCCCTCGGAGGTGAGGGGATACTATTCTCCTCATGTCACACCTGGGGAACTGAGGTGCAGAGATTAAATTGTCAAAATTTTCAACTAATTTTACATGTCCAATCTGAAAGGTTTGATTTTTCAGAGCCCTTAGCATTTCATATGACCAGGGCAGAGATCTCCTGGATCTCACTTGCTGCTGTGAATGCTCCTCACTCTGGCAAATCAGCCCTGAAGTATGACAAACTGGACACCTAGAAAGTGAAGAACAAACTATATAAGTGCTTAGTGAAAATTTTGGCTTATATGACTTATCCAGCACTACACAGGGACTAGGGTGACCAGACAGCAAGTGTGAAAAATCGGGACAGGGGCAGGGGTAATAGGCACCTATATAATACAAAGTCCCAAATATCAGGACTGTCCTGATAAAATTGGGACATCTGGTCACTCTAACAGGGACTCTGTTGCAAAGGCAGGGTTAGAATCAAATTTCCCAGGGGAATATTCAGCTGCCTTAATCCTGAGACCATCCTTTCTCTCCCTGCCTCCTATACTACACACCTTCCAAATACTGCAACAAATGAAGCAGGGATTCTATGGACAATAGCCCCCTTAACTACACAGCTGTAATTCATTCCCAGGGCACACTGAATGAGGCCGGCTCCTGTGGACAAATATAGTATGTCATCATATATAAAAGACTGTACTATAATTCATACACACAATGGGGCAAATTAAGATTTCACAGGCAACCTTATGTCTGGCATTTGCTAACTTTTGTGTGTTTGACTGTGCAATTTTAATGTTCTGACCTAGTAGGACAAGGCTATAGCTTGGGTGCCACTAGTAGAAGACATCAGCTTGCAGAGTATGGATCAAAGTAAGTGTTAGCTGAAGCAAACCTCTGAACTTTTTGAGGTTTGCCTATCATCAATTTGTATTTTCAATGAAAACCTAATAGGCAACAGTAAGGGAAATCCTTCACCCCAAAATTTAAATGAATAGATACATTTTTTTAATTCCTTCTTTTCATATGCCCATCTAAGGAAGCAACAATTTTTTCAAACAAGACCTCAGGTCCCTTTATCCCCCCAATAATAGATGCCAAGTAAATTCTTGAAAAATAATAATTAAGAAGAGTTTATATGACCATCTCAGTCTCTTTGATTTTCTTTCTCCAGTTTATTAAAGTTTTATTAATTTAAATCAGGGAGCAGAAATAATACCGTGTGACTTAGCAGACAATCATACTTCATGAATAATGAATAGTGAAGACTGAATAGTGAAATTCATGGTCAAAGTGACTAGTTGGTGAAGAATGCATAGGCTGAAATATGTTTCCATAAAATGTTCCAATATGTCTGGATAATGTACCCCTTTTATTTAAAAGAAATTCAAGTCTTTGTGCAGACAAGTCATAAACAGAACATGTCCCCTCCCTTCTCTAAATTTATCAACTAAATTATTTGTTATGAATATTTCACCCAGCTGTATTCAAGATTAAATCTTCAAGTTAGCCATTCTTGCCTGGGTGAATAGCAATGGGCATATTCTTATCCTGCTGTGGAATTGATATGAAATTTGTGTGTAACTCTAATTTATGCTAATGAGATTTATGAGCATAAATACTCAAGCAACAAGACTATATATTCATATGTATATATCCCTTAATTATAGACTTCATCATCTTGATACATCCTGATACTCTTTTTCTTTCCCAGTCTCTAGAAAATGCTGGTAAATTAAATGCATTTCTTTATTTAAGCCAAAGAATGTTTTATATGTTAAATCCACTAACAACCAGGGCAAGTTAAACGAAAATGTTTCTTTACTACGTAATGCACCTCATTTCTTTGTCGTCTTTTTAAAAAATACTCAGTTTCTCTGTTTTGCCATATGAGGCGACTCAAATAATAGCCAAAGCATAAAAGGTGTCATAATTAATTACTGCATGAGTCACCAGCAAATTCTACTTTAATACTTTCTGTAGGTACAATAAAGGGGAAACGAAATATTTTTTCTGTGTGTCAACACTCTCACTCCTTGTACTTCATTAAATCAAGATGATATAAGTCCCAGCAGACTGGAGTGTAAATTTTAAAGCTGTATTGATTTAACCTTCCCTTTGTAAATATTTCATAGTTCTATAATGTGCAAATGCAGCCACGCACAGAACAAAGGATTGCACTTTTCTGTTAGTACACAGAGGGGGCATATGACAGTTTTTATTATGCCATTTAGAAAATATTACATATGACAATGCATGAGGATATTTTGTCATTGTTATGAATGTCAAGGAGGATTGATGCAACATTGTTTTTCAAGTGAAACTTTCATAAAGGAGGATACTTTAAATTGTGTCACATTCTTGAATATAAATCCGCTTGCTAGTAATAGTTTTAATACCTTTTTCTTAGCACTTTTTCTCATACTCAAATATAGTTCTGTTTAAAGAAAGGGCCTTTCTGTCAGTCCTACGTAAGTCACTGAGCAGCCAAGTTCTAGTTCTGAAATTGTAACATCCTGATTATTTCTACAACAAATGAATGGGAGGTGATAGACAAATGTGGGTCCTGATTCTTGTGCTGCTGCAGCAGTGCAAAGCAGCTGGAAATTGGGCTTAACTAGTTCCTTAAGGAGTTCCCTTGTGAGAAGAATCCCTGAGTTGTACAGATCTTGCATAAGGGCTCTAATCCATAGCCTCTCAGCTACTGAAAAGATGAAATTTCTGTAAAAAGTTTTGCCTTTCTTGTCTAAATTTTCCTATGGGGGTGAGGGAGGAGGGAACAATTGGCTTCCTACTGATAAAGTTTAAAGTTGACATATATTTGAAAGATATCTGCTTTACAGTCTCTACGTCGGAGAGCTTAACCAAGTAGGCATCTGCTGGTGATAATTACAATGTCACTAGTACTGGGGTTTGAACCAAACAGGTACATCATTGCCAAACCATAAGCACAAAAGAGGTTCTTGTGCAAGATTTAAAAACCATGACCCCTGCCGGAGATGCTTAAATGTATAGATTTTTGGGTACAAATTTACAATATCACCTGTGCCTCCAGGCCTACAGGTTTTTATGAGAATATAAATCAAAATCAGAAAGCCCAAACCATAGCCATACTGAAATTAAACAGTCATATCCTTTTTCATGTCAAAGAGCTCATTTTACAAATAGTTTTAGCAGAGTGTTACTGGTTAGAGTGAACACAACCATGGCCATTTTCTCTCCCCTGTATAGATGCCTAGGCAGAATGCCTATTCACCTCTATAACATTTCATTATGACAAAGTAGCCAGAACATTACTTAGGATATTCATTTCAGCAATATTATACCACTCTACTCAGTCTGTAAAAAGTAACTGAATCTTAGTAAGGCCAGTATCTACTTGAATGACTACCTAAGCCTTTTACCCTATCTAGATTCCGTTTCTTTTCTTTAAAACATATTTTCCTTATAACCCAAAGTCGGGGCTTGTAGAAAAAACAAGATAGAGAGAAGCTATTGTACAGCAGTAGATGTGCATTTATAATGGTGGCACATTTTGTTTCCATTCTCTGGTATATTACCTGAAGTTGTAAAAATAGAGAAACCACATATATTCTTTCACACAGCCTGTTCAGTATTCCTCAGTCAGACATATGTTCTACTGATTATAGAATGAGTTTTACTTATTGTTTAAAAAGTCCCACACTTTTGATGCCCTTGATCTGAATCAGTAGCATCAGTAGAAGTAGGCCAAGGAGAGTGGTGATAGTCACAAAGGGCAAAACCTGGTCTCCATTTAAATCCTTGGGGGCTTTGTCATGATTTCAGTGGGATTAGGATTTGGTTCAGTGAGCTGAGATCTAGGATTTAGGGATATTCAGTAATTAATTTACATTCTTGTTCAGCTTTAGACAAAAAGAAAAGAAGCTGGGGGAGGCTTTAAGTAATACCATGCAATAGCTGTTAATTTTCTAATAACTTTTCATGATATTGGGTGCCTCCATCCATTCACCACTGTTAATTTTCTTTTTGCTGCCATCAGTGATCTCCAAGGCTCTTCCTGCCTCAGGAATAGGAAGAAGCCTAAAAAAGTGTCTTATTCTTTATTACTCACCTCTTCATTCCTAAGCAATTGCCAGTACAGGGCTATGAACAGAGGCAGCTAACAAGAGTTTTGCAGGGCATACCTGCAGACTCTGAGCTTGTGTAACCATTGCCTGCTTGATATGTGGCACTCTGTCCCCCTCTGGTGGCATCTAGCCCTGCTAGAGATGAATCTGCTACAGCCTTAACAAATAGCTATATGGCTTTTAGCTCATGCAGTGGAGACTCATACAATAAGCTTCAGAAGTCCCAGGTTCAATCCTGCTTGTCGGTGTTCCACTTGCAGGTAGTGGAACTTGGTGAGTGGTGCATTTGGTCTGTCTGTGGGTTGTTTGTTTGACTGTTTGTTTTTTCTCTGTGTATGGGCTGCATAGATGGGCCGTGGGCCCCTGTGTAAGCGGCTGAGACAGTCTGTTTGTTGGTACTTTGGTGAGCGCAGTAGGGGTCTGACCTTTGGAGCTTTGATAAGTCCTGCTATATGAAGTCCCTGAGTGGTTAATTGCTGCCTGGTGATATGGGGTGGAGTGGAGCTAAGCAGAACTAAGCAGAGAGACTTGGTATAGAAATTCACTTGCTAGGCAAACTCAGGAGCTGCAAATAGAGGCAGCCAACAGGAGAGTTTCAGAGGAGTTTAGAGAGGGACTGAGAGAGGATTTCCTTCCAGGTTTAGCTCTGTGTGATTTCCAGATGGCCAGGGAAGGAATGGTGATGGTGACCTGCAATGGATGTAGCATGTTTTCTTTCCTACCTGAAGGCAAAAGGGACTTCATGTGCATGAAATGCAAGTTGGGGGGCTGTGATGGAAGAGAAGATTCTTGGATTGGACACGCAAGTAGAGATGCTATGGAAAATCAGAGAAACAGACAGCGAAGTTCAGGACATATCAGTACAGCAGGTTCGAGGAAGAAAGGAACTGGCCATCAAGAAATTAGAGAGTGAGGAAGTCAGAGGGGAGGCTTGGCAGTTAGTAACTACCAGAGGCAAAAGGTCAAGGCAGCATTCTACAGATGAGGACTGGCAGGCACCAGAGAGAAGAGGACCAGAGGAATTCCATATGGCTCAAAGTTTCCAACTGATATCATGCCCTCTGTGTAGAAACTGTGGAAGCTACCTCTCAAGATCAAGCTGAGAGAAGGGACAGCTGTATAGGACACACATTTGTATGGCAGCATAACTCAATCTGTAAGAAAATCAAGCTTACTCACACCGACCATCCAAGGGAAGACAGATCGTTCTTGTTGTGGATTCAATACTTACAAGTGTTGAAATAGCATTCTGCAAGGGATGGGTGGACAACAGGATGGCGTACTGTGTTCCTGGAGCCAAGACACAAGATGTCACTCTAAGACTGGATTCTGAAATTGATGGGCAAGGATCCATTGGTGATGGATCAATCACTGGAACAAATTACCTAGGGAGGTTGTTGAATCTCCGTCATTGGAGGTTTGTAAGACTAGGTTAGATAAACTTTTGTCAGGAATGGTATAGATAATACTTAGTCCTGCTTCTGTGCAGGGATTGGACCACATGATCTATCAAAGTCCCTTCCGGTCCTACATTTTTGTGATATCAGTGCTAATGACACTGCGCCGCTGGATATCCCACTGATAATAGATGACTATAAAGAACTCAGAAGAGTGCTGAAGAAGATGATTGTCCAAATGATCTTCCTAGGAGATGCTTCCTGTCTCGTGAGCAAAGGAAGACAGAAGGCAGAAGATTCTGGCAGTGAAACGCTGCTTAGGTAAGTGGTGTAGGGTTATGTTGTGGAACAATGGCAAGAGAGATCTGTATAGTTTGGATGGCTTCCTCCTCAGTAGAAGAGGAGCCAGTCTTCCAAGGGACAGGCTGGCAAGAGTAGTGAGGAGGGCATTAAACTAATAACAAAAAGGGAGAGTAAAAAGAGGGAAGATATAAGCACTCATTTAGCACAATTCAAGATGTTGACAACAAAATTAATCAAGGAACCAAAGGCCATGAAGAGAAGTAAGTCTTTAATTGCCTATACACCGCTGCTAGGAGGCGGATAACAAACCAGAAGAACTGGACATGCTCATTTATGAGCATAAATTCAGTCAAGTTGGAATTACTGAAGCCCTAGTGGGATGATTCACACAACTGAAATGTTAAAATCAATGGTTATAACTTATTTAGGAAGGACTGAGCTGGCAAAAGGGGAGGGAAAGTGGCACTCTGTGTCAAAAATGGCATTACCCGAATAACTGACAACTTGGTAGAAAATGATCTTTAATGCTTATGGATCAATGTCCTAACAGATAACACACAAGATGGTATTTTAGTTGGTGTCTGCTCCAGACTACCAAATCACGCTATGGAACAGAATGACTGGCTCCTTAAACACCTATCTATAATGGGTAGGAAAAAAAGCTGTGAGGTCATGGAGGACTCATGCTGCCAGCACTAAAACATCCTCAGAACTTCTTATTATTATAGCTGACAATTTCCTAACTCAAAGACTGTTGCATCCAATGCAGGAGAATCTATATTAGGCCTTGTCTTGACAGATAAAGGGGAATTGATCATAAAACTAAAAATGAATGGTAACTTAGGTACAAGTGATCATGACTTGATCACACTGACATTGTGAAGACCGAATAAAGTCCAGTAACATATATATACTTGGTGGTGCTTTAAAACAGCCAAATTCACAAAACTGAAAACAATTATGAGCCAAATCCAGTGGGAGAAAGAATTTAAACAGAAAAATGCGAAGGATGATTGGAAATTGTTAAGAACACTTTAGTAGATGCCCCAAAAGCCACCTTCCCACAACTAAGGCAGAAGGTCTTGCTGGTTTAAAAAAAAAAACCAACCACCTGGCTTAATGGGGAAGTGAAGGCAGCTATGAAAAAAACCCATAACAAATGTGAGAAATCAGAAGTCAGTAGTAATGAATATAAATCAGAAGCTAGAAAAAGCATAAGGGAAGCAAGGGGATACAAAGACAAATCTATCGCCAGCAGAGTTGAAGACCGTAAGAAAGAGTTTTTAAAAGTATCTTAGAAATAAAAAGAATCCTGACAATGATATTGGTCCATTACTAGATGAAAATGGCAAAATAATCAATAACGCAGAACAGGCAGAAGTGTTCAATAAATATTTCTGTTCTTTATTTGGGGAAAAGATAGATAATATAGTCATATTGTATGATAAACCTCATTCCATTCCACTAGAATCTTGGGAGGATATTAAACAGCAGCTACTAAAGTTAGATAGTTGTAAATCAGTGGATACAGATAACTTGCATTCATAAGTTTTAAAAGAGCTCACTAAGGAGCTTGCTGGACCTTTAATGTTGATTCTCACTATGTCTTGGAACACCAGCTGATGAAGTTCCAGAAGACAGGAAGAAAGCTAATGTTGGACTAATATTTAAAAAGAGTAAATGGGATGACCGTTACTATAGGCCTGTCAGTCTGAGATCAATCCCAGGCAAGATAATGGAGCAAGTGATATGGGGCTTGATCATTAAAGGATGGTAATATAATTAATGCCGATCAACATGGGTTTATGGAAAATAGATCCTGTCAAGCAGACTTGATATCCTTTTTTTGATGAGAGTACAAGTTTGCTTAATAAAGGTAATAGTGTTTATATAATATACTTAGAATGCTTTAAACATTTGACTTGATACTTCATGACATTTTGATTAAAAAATCTAGAATGATATAAAATTAACATGGCACATATTAACAGATTAAAAACTGGCTGAGAGGTCTGAAATGTAACTGTAATTGAGGAATCGTCATCAAGCAATTGTATTTTTAATGTGGTCCTGCAGGGATCAGTTCTTGGCCATCTGCTATTTAACAGTTTTATCAATGACCTTGAAGAAAACATAAAATAATCATTGATAAGGTTTGCGGACAGCACAAAAAATAATGAACAAGACAGGTTACTGATTCAGAGAAAACAGTGCACAAGCAAACAATGTGTTTTAATGTGGCTAGATGTAAATGTATACCACTATGAATAAAGAATGTAGGTCATATTGATAGGGTTGGGGGTTCTATTCTGGGAAGCAGTGACCCTGAAAACATTTGTGGGTCGTGGTGGATAATCACCTGAATGTGGGCTCCCAGTGAGAAGCTGTGGACAAAAGTGCTAATAGAATCCTGGGATACATGATCAGGACACTCTTGAGTAGGAGTAGAGAGGTTATTTGACTTCTGTATTTGGCAATGGTTTGACCACTGCTGAAATACAGTGTCCAGTTCTGGTGTCCACAATTCAAGAAGGATGTTGATAAATTGGAGAGAGTTCATAGAAAAGCCACAAGAATGATTAAAGGATTAGAAAACCTGCCTTACGATGAAAGACTCAAGGAAATCAATCAGTGTAGCTTATCAAAGAGAAGGTTAAGGGGTGACTTGATTAGTTTTTAGGTATGAACATGGGGAAGAAATATGTGATAATGGGGTCTTCAATCTATCTGAGAAAGGTGTAACACAAGCTGGAAATTTAAACCAAAGTAGTTCAGATTGGAAATAAGTAAAATTTTAAGTGACAGTAATTAACCGTTGGAATAATTTACCAAGGGTTGTGGTGGATTCTTCATCACTGGCAACTTAAAGTTAAAATTGGATATTTTTCTAAAAAAATTATGTTCCAGGAATTATTGTGGGGAAATTCTGTGGCCTGTGTTATTATACAGGAGGTCAGAATAGATTATCACAATGGTCCCCTCTTACCTTGGAATCTATGAATCTATACTCTTCAAATGGTGGAACATAGTGATTGGTTATTTCTAAAGACAGTGAGCTAATGCATAAAGCGATCAACAGCCCAGTCTGAAGTCAAGCATGTTGCTTGTAAAAGTGTACAAGGTACTTAACATCCACTGCCATACCAACAAAAACTAACAACCCATGATATTGCTGTATTCCTTAGCACTACAATGACTGTTTCAACTGAATGTACTGATGTGATTTGTATTTAGCAGTTCTACAGTCTTAGACCAAGTTTTCTTCAATGGGAAAAAATGCTGTGCATTACATTTACATGTAGAAAGCAGGTACTTGAACATTTAAGCTGATAGTTATGCACCCAGTTATCCATTTTGCCTGTCTAAATACCTCGGTGCTGATAAATCTGGAATTCTGTGAGAGTAATGGGCATGAAATTAATGGTGCACCCATTCATGATTGAGACTGTGGCCCATCTTGCTTTTAAAAACTGAAAATATGCATGGTAAAGGTGAAGTCATTTGAACTGTTTGAGTTTAAAAAGCCTAGGGCCCCTGAGCAGGTTCCTATCTCCCCCCGTTACATAGCTTTCACTGAATCTCTACCATTTTTAGCTAGCTTTTGATCTATACTTGCATGACATCTACACTTTCAACAAAACATTTTGCTATGGAATTGAATTAAATCTTCACTCTCTCACACACACAGACCATTCCTGGAGACCTCTTGTCACTTTATTTTTTTTGGTCATAAAATAGGTTTTCTCAGATCCCCATCCTTTCAAATTTGCATCACTTCCTATATTCCAAGCTTTTTGTTGCATGAAAAAGCACTTTTTAAACTGCTCTCTTCTCAGCTCACCCTCTGCTTTCCCATTGAAAGAACTGTAGAAGCCTAAATACAGTGAAGGCCATTTCTTCCCTCAGCTCCTAACTAGAGCTATGAGAGCTTTGGAAAACCTTGCCCTGCAGGCAAGCTCTCAATCTTTTTCTGAAAAACTTGGTAAATGTATAAAGCAAACATGTCTATTCACGAGGCCTACACACTATATTTGCTAATCCCCACCAGCTGGGCTACTCAAGGTCACTCATCATTATTGATCTCCTGCTACATGGAATATTTATTTCTTACCTTAGCTCCCACTTGTTACAAGCCTAAGGAGGAAATGGAAGGGTAAGGCTGGATTTTTCAAGGTGAACCTACATATGGTTAATTCTACAGAGTTAAAAATCAATGGTTGTAAAAGATAAAAGCTACATAAATAAGACATTTTTTTTCATGTGAATAAGGCCAAAATATACAAGCATTTATAATCTTGTAATGTAAATGTTAAAGATGGTTTTACTGTATCAATCAAACACATAATGGAAATATAATAGCTAAAATTAGGACATTTATGATAAAAATTACACAGTAAAATATTTTTCTCTCTTTAAAAAATTAAAAAATAAAGCATTTGCTCTGTTTTTTCAAAACAATATTACTGAGAATGTGGTAAAGAAGCCGACAAAATGTTGGCTTCTAGACTTAAACAAAAATGGAATCAAAATAAAATCACTACTGATTTAGATAGAAATAACAAAATACACACAGTGCAATTACCAATTAATGAACAATTCAAACAATTATAGTTCTAAGTTGTATTTGACTGACTCAGTGACTGATGCAGACACTTTCGATTTTTTTTTAAATTGACACTGCTACAGTTCTTTGACTTATCTATACAATGCTTTAATCCATACTAGAAGGACTAAATTCTGGTGCGTGCTAGCATGTTGCACACTAACTGGCCTGTATGGACCCTGCTGGAGTCCACTGAAAATTCCCTAGTCCATGTTAAAGTATAGTCCCATTGCAAATAGTACTACATTAACATTACTCCTGGGGGAATTCTGTACCTAAAAATTTTGCACACAATATTTTAAAATTCTGCAAAATTCTGCACATTTTATTTGTCACAATAACACTATATAATCACACCAGTTTCAATTATTTCGGTAATTTATTTCAAAATACCCATCAGCAAGTATGTCTGTAACAGTAAAGATGCACAAAAAAATTCCCCCAGGAGCAGAGAGTTAAAGAAACACCTACGACAACACAGTTCCTATTTCTCTACCCCTTCCCCCAGAGCCCAGCCAGGGGGCCAGACACTCACACCCATTACCCCCAGAGTCCAGCTGCGCCCTCCAGCCCAGACCCTCACACCTCCTACCCCCCCCAGAGGCCAGCTGCAGGGCCCTTGATGGCCCACACGCTCACACCCCTTACCCTCCTGGAGCCTGGGGATCCAGAGGGAGAAACAGCCTGATGCTGGGTTCTGGGCTTTCACAGCATTTCCTTTGCACTGCTGCCTCCTTCCTTCAGGGTGTGCTGGGTACTGCAGCTGTTGGGAAACCTCCAGCTCCCTCTCCCTTCCCTGGCCTTGTCTTCTATTTGTGAGCTGGGCTCTGACGGGTCCGGCAGCCCCTAGAAGCAGCCAACATCTCTGCAGCCCATTTTTGTGGGGAAAAAGGAAATTCTGCGCACACATTATTTTCTGAAAAATTCTGCATTGTGCAGTGGCACAGATTTTCCCCAGGCGTGTAAGATGCACTAGAGACCGTTTAGTGCATGCCAGCAGGGTCCACACAGAGTAGTGAGTGTGAAACATGCTAGTGTGCACTGAAATTCATACTCCTCTAATGCAAACAAATGTACTATGTACACAAGTCCTAAGAAAGAGGGCATGGAAGCCCCCCTGGAGTTAGCAGTACTGAATCTGGCAACTGGAGAAATGAAAATTGGTAAAGCACCAGGAACAGATGGATTTGCCATTGAATTATTTAAGATATATTCTGAGATCCTAACTCCCAAGTTATTGGATATTTACAGTGAAGCCAGGAACAATAATACGCTTTCTCACACTTCAAAGGAAGCTGTTATTTCAATCAGACTGGATGATCCCAGGCTGTGTGGTAGATATAGGGCAATCTCAGTCATCAACTGTGATGCCAAAATATTAGCTAAAGCCCTTCCAAAAAGACTTGATAAAATCGTATCCCAAATTATTCATGTCAATCAGCTGGGTTTCCCCAGTGAGAGAGAGAGATTGGACAATTTGTGCCAAATGATTGTCATCTTTGGAACTTCAAAGGAGTCACAGAAGCCTCTTGCCACCATCTCCAAGGGTGTGGGTGAAGGCCTTTGACTGTGTATTCTGGGGTTAGCTCTTTTACATGCTTGCTCAATTCAGATTTGGTCATCAGATTATCTGATGGATTAAACTACTTTATATGAAACCGTCTTCTATGGTTACCAATGGCACTATTTCAGAACAATTCCCATTCACAGGGATATGAGACAGAGTTGCTCCCTCTTGCCTTTGCTGTTTGACCTAGGCCTAGAACCTTTTAGCTATTGCTATCCATAAAAATCAACATACATATAAGCATCAAGATAGGCCAAACGGAGCACAAATTAATGCTTTATTCTGAGGACACTCTTGTTTTTGTGTCTAAACCTGAAGATTCTGTTCCTAACCTATTTAAATCTAAGAACTAATGCATTTGGACACCTCTCAGGTATAAAAACAATTGGGAAAAGTAAAATATGGTCAGAGGGCAATCTCTGGTAATTGGAATTTTAGGTGGCAACCCAAATAAATGAAATATTTAGTTGTACTCATTCCCAATTGGTTGGAGACTCTGGTAATAATGAATCTAGAGCCCATTTTAGCCCAGAGATTAAGAGAGTGGCCAGATGGAGAGCCTTTACCCTTAGTCTTTAGGGACAAATTCATATTATCAAAATGATTATGCTTCCCAGAATACAGTAGATCTTGAGAGGTCTCCCAGTTACTATTCCTCTGTATTGTTTTAGTAAAATTAACAGATATTTAAAAATATTTCCCTGGGAATGGGTAGGTGGGTGGGGAAGGCCAAGACTGGCTTTGTATAAATTGCAATGCCCAATCACACTTGGAGGCATATGCTTCCCCAACTTGCAGGATTATCATACAACTTTTATCCTTAGCAAGGCATCTCCGTGGCTCCAGAACATAACAGAACAGACTCCTCCCTCTCTGCTGGTGGAATGGGAGTTGGTCTATCTCTTTCTGCTGGAAGGAATACTGGATTCCCACCTCTTACCATTTTGATCATAAAATGTCCCCTATAATAGTGACTCCCAGACAAACATGGGCCACTTTGTCTAGAAAATTTAAATTCCATCCCTTCTTATACACTGATGCTGTACTTTGGGGAAGCACATTTATGAAAATCAACAAGATCCCATTAATGTGGAGAAGTGGATGGCTAAGGCGATAATTTGGGTCTCTTAATTGATTTCAGATGATCAGTTTCTGTCCTTCCAAGCCCTGCAGCAATAATACATTCTACCTGGTCTAGCTGCATGGCATTATCTGCAGTTTAAGCATCTCTTGAGGACATATTTGATTCTGATGCACAGGGAGCAACAGAGAGTCCCTGTTGTTGATGTGGAGAGAGCTCCATAGCTGTAGCTGTTAAGGCTTCTGGGTCTCAAAGGCCTCCCCTGTTTGCACCATGCCTGGAAGAAAGATTTGTGTATATCCTGGAACCCTAGCCAATGGGAAAGTGTCTTGCAAAACATTAGAAACAATTCTATTGATCTACAATTAAGGATGATCCAGCAAAAAAAAATATTTTGTTCACACTTGCCAAAACAGGCTGCTGCTGGAGGTATGGGTTGCCTGGAGCCATACTAACTCACATGTTTTGAGATCATCCCAGGAAACAATCTTTTGGCTAGTAAAAGACAGGAGGACTGCTATAATCATGGATACCTCCTTAAAAATTATTTCTCAGAACTGTGTTTTGGGATATGTCCCATCATCTTGGAAACTCGCCAACTCACAGAGTGTAGTGCTTGTAGCCAAGTGACTCATATTGCTTAGATGGAAGAGCAAATTGCCTTTGGGGATAGAAGCTCGGCTGAGCAACTTGGCTGACCTAGAAGGTAAAGAGTGGGTAACATTTTGGAGACGGGGGGACCTCAGACAAATTTGAAAAGATTTAGTCTACCATTTTATAAAATTCTTAGCAGATGGAAACTGTGATGTCACTCTCCTTTCCCCTTCCTTCCTTTCTTTCCCTTTCCATTCTTTTACTTTTTTGTCCTTTATCCTTTTTTCTGTTCTTCCCTTATTTTTGAAAAGAAAAAAATCAATAAAAAATAGAGAAGTTTGGAAAATAGTGAAAGCTGTGTGAACATAAGCCGGAGACAGAATATTTGATTAATGGCAACATGCACAAACCACTTCATTTGGATGATGTGCATCCTAGGATGTTCAGGTGTGAACTAAGCATATTACCAAGCATCTGACCATTATGTTTTTACAAGATTTGTGATATAAGGATTGGGATAAAAGCAAAAATAAGAATGATCCAGGCAATTACCATCCAGTAAATCTACTTCAATCCCTACTAAAATAATGAAACAAATATAAAGAGGTGAAGGCCTACTGTGACTGAACTATGAGTAATAAGCAGCAAGGATGTATAAAGAATAGTTTTTGTTGGTAGAATTGCCAAGTTAGTAGAGAAATGGAAAGCAGTTGGTGTTAATATGCAAGACCAAATTCAGCCCTGGTGTAAGCAGGTGTACCTCCCATTGAGGTCGATAGGAGTTGCATTTGTTACATCAGAGCTGAATTTGGCTCACGGATCTTAGCAAGGCATTTGATAGACTTTTATGAATTCTTGCTCACAAAATAAATTCAGATTGGCTTTGACATGAGCTGTGTCTGATGGAGTGAAACAAAAGGTAAACAGCAACATACTGTACTGGGTTGGGAAAAGATGCAATGTAGTCAGATGTGAAAGGGCTTAGTGCATTGGTCTTTTTTAGTATCTTGATGGCAGGAGGAGTACATTGCATGTTAATCAGACTTACAGATTATACTAACTTGGGAGCTTTTGTCATCTACATGAAGACAGAGAATTAATAGACTGCAACCTAGAGATGTCAGCAATATATCACAATCCTGCACTGCATTGCTCATTGAGTCAGTAGGGCTATGTGAGAAAAGGGATCTGCCCAAGTGAAATGTATTGCAGGATCAGAACCATTGATAGGAAATATGATCATAAGCTTCAGTTTGGGAAAAAACGCTAATAGATCCTGGGGAAAATAATCAGAAACAGAGATAATGAGAGGGGAAAACCTTGAAATCAGTACAGCTGGAAGGGGAGGGTCATACAGGTCCTTGTTCAAGTGCTCTGCCTTTCTGTTCTGATTCCTGCTGTGTGGTGGGGCCTGCCCTAATTGTGCAGGCATTTTGAGTTCTTTCCACAAGAGCTTTTTAGGCCACCCACATTCTTATTTCCTGGGGAGCTGCTTGGCTCTTAGGCTGCTGCTGGCTATACACTAGTGAGAGCAAAAAGCAGAGTAAAGACTAAGGGAGTTCTAAAAGGTACAAAGTGGGGACCAGGAGATATTTTCTAGGGAGCGAGGGAGGAGCAGATCAAAGACTGTTTAAGCAAAAGGGCCGGTTGGCTCTTCTTTGCTCAGGTCAGATTTCACTGAAATTAACACTGCTCTAATTTTACAACATCATTTTAAGGCATGTGCCTTTGCCAAATACCTGCATCTAACATAATGGTTCAAAATGTTATTTGTGGATTTACCCAGATATGCAACTCTGTAAGGAAGCTGCAGGCTATGTCTTCAGGAAGGCTCCCTGTGGGGACAGCCCACTATAAAGCTAAAGGAAATGATGATCACAAAGCTTCACCCAAACTCCCCTGGAAGGGGAATGAGTTCCCTTCAGCTGTCTCTCACTGCACAACTCTTCAAAGGGAATCCTTTGAAGTTTAGGTTAAGCCTTTGAAATGACCAAATATGCAGAAGGAAATTAAAAGATTGAACTTTATGACGTACGCTGTAATATGGATTCGGTTGTCAGAATGGATGGCATATAAGATAAGGAGAGTGCAATGGATGCTCTAGGAATGAAGAACAGGAAACACGACTTTGAGCAAGGGGATCTGGCTTCCATTTTCCATTATGCCACTGACTTCCTCTGTGAATGGCAAGTCATTTAACCTTTCTGTGCTGCAGTTTCCCAGTCATAAAACAGGAATAATACCTATTCAGAAAACAACTGAGATTATGGTTCAGCATGTGGACACCTGCACCTCAACAAAAGGATTAGGGAGCTGCACAGAGATCTATTAGAGTGAGAACAGTTTCACAAGGGAAGTGTTAGAGGCCCAGTATCTGGAAACATTTATGACTAGACCATCTGAAGCACCTGAAAATATACCATATGGAATTCTGTATTAGTCCCTGGGGAATGGAGTACTGGCATAGGACCCAATAGGTCCTTTTCTGGCCCTCTGTATCTAGTAGTGACAACTTTCATTGCAGAAGAACTGGGTGAACTCAACAATGTTCTGTGAGTATTTGCTCATATTTTTAAATGAAGTTGTTTCTGCCGTGTTCACATCAGTTCTTGAAAACCTCCAGTGATGGGGATGCCACAGCATCTCAAGGTAACCGGTTCCGGGGTTTAACTATCCTTAAAGTTAGAAATGTTTTCCTAATATCTAACCTAAATCTCCCTTTCAAGAACAGGTTAAACAAACACGTGCCAGGGATGGTCTAGGTATATTTAATCTTGCTTCTTGCATGAGGTCCCTTCCAGCCCAACACTTCTATGATTTGACTCATGAAAAACAAATTTTAAATAGGCACGTATGAGTATTGACACTGGAAGTTCTTGCATGCTCCTCTGATTATAAGCTTTAGCTCAAATAGTAAATATTGAATACATTAGAGAGAACCATTTGTGATCAATCTATCTAGTTAAAAAGAAAAAGTAAGTAATTTCAAATAATAAATAAATGTGGGCCAGGTTCTGCTCTCAGCAGTGTTGTTCCAGATTTACTGAAATCATTAACTGGAGGAGGAAAGAAGCAACAAAATATTGTTTCCCCCCATGATTCATAATGTTTTCACTCAGTATTTTTTGCTGCTTCAAGTTAATCCTGAAACCCATATACTGATTAGTTCCAATAAAGAACTGTTGACTTGTGACAGATACAATGCTCACATTATGTGAATTGCAACCCAATACTGTCAAGGGAATTGTTTTTAAAATATTTTTTTCCAGATATGCCATGTCATCATAGTAATTTTGAAGATGAGCACAGCTAAATGTGCAAGGAAAAGAGATTTTTCTCATTTCCAGGATTACAGCATTTGGTTTTTAACGAGAACTTCAAAATTAATCTTTGTATGCCTTCTTATCATCTTTTGCTCCACTGAGCTTTTTAAACATAAATGCCCTGAAGCAATATACCAGTAATCTTGAAACACTGGAGGCAGATAACATGACAGCCAAACAGTTCTCTTTACTGCCACCTATTACAAACAAAACAAAACACCTCTCTCTCCACCCACCCCCAAATGCTACTACTCTACAACATCCTAACCAAGCGTGTGAAATGTCTGCTACTTCTTTCCTTTCCAGTAAAGACATCATTTCAGTTATCATACAATAAAATATCAAAGAATCACTTAAAACCCCAATTTCAATATTTTAATTCAGAGAGGCTTAGCTCCTTGAGAGGCAGGCACTGTTGGTATCACTGCGATCAGGTTGGATATTTTCGTAACAGGTGGATGTATATCTGCCTATACACTAATAGAGGCATGCATATAAGGTACAATGTACATTTCTTTGCAAGAACTGGGACTGGATCATTCAAAGGACTGAAAATAGGATGTGGAGTGTGTCTCACTTCTAAATAAATAGTCACCGGTTAAGAAACAAAAATGGAAAATAGCCGAGAGTTCGAAAAATGAAATAGGATAGGATAAAAAAACAAAACAAATAAATAGGAATATATTCACCAGAGGGCTGATCCAATACCCATTGAAGTCAATGCAAGTTTTTTCAATGATAGTCATAGATTCAAAGGCCAGAAAGGACCACAGTGATCATATAGTCTGACCTCCTGTATAACATATGCCATAGAACTTCTCCAAAATATTTCATAAAGCATATATTTGAGAAAAAAAATCCAGTCTTGATTTAACTATTGCCAGTGATGAAGAATTCACCACAGCCCTAGGTAAGTTGTTCCAATGATTAATTGCTTTCACTGTTACAAATATACACCTTATTTCCACTCTGAATTTGTCTAGCTATATATTCACTTTTGAAAAAGTCAATAGGCATCCATCAGGCTCTGTATTACTAGCAAACCGATGAGGGTCAAAGACTAAAAAAGGCCAATAGGCTAAGGTTAATAAAAACACAAAGAGAAATAGAAGTTTTTGCTAAAATTATTCACTATTACTACTCCCAAGCTCCACAGCACCTGTAGCAGCAAAGACGGAGTGGAGACAAAGTTCCAGGGTGAAATCCTGGCTGCTTTGAAATCAGTGACAAAACTCCCATTGGCTTTCAGTGGGACCAGGAAATTGCTGAATACACCAGCAGCTGTTGGAACCATTTCTACACTACTGCTCCCATTTTTTCTACCACTGGTAGAGATAGTTAGTGGTATAAGAGTGATATTAGTTTAGATGGAATAAATGGTCCAAAGAGTTGAAGTTGTTAATATAACCCTGTAACTGTCCAACAACGTTCATGGTTTGGTATATAGAGACAGCCTGCTTAGTACCATGGCAAACACACCATTAAAAATCTTGGTCACCTTTCATTTAAGATACAGAAAAAGAAGGAAAAAAGAGTTAAAGCAACTGAAATGTAAAGTATTCAGTCAGGCCTTCATTTTAACAACATCCCTTGTTCCTTTTTTCTTCAGCTGGAGAGAGTTTTTAGCAGTAACTGCCACTTAGCTGACAGGCTCCAGATGGTATTAAAGATGGTGATAACACTTTTTAGAGAAAAGAGAAGAAGTTAGTTGAGATAGGCTGGAGCTGTCATGGCTGTTGCTGTTAAAATCCAATCCCATCTCCTAAAGACAAAAGAAAACAAACACACACAAACGGGGAAAGAAAAGACCAGCAAAGACAGAAAATGCAGCTTCTGTCTCTAGTACTGACTCTCACATGCAGCCTCACTGCTAGAAAAACACAGGCACAGCACACAATCTTCTTAGCCACTATTAGACCTGACAAACTTGTACCAGCATTGGGCTGCTTAGGGCGTTATTTTTGGTTGCCTTTCTGATGACAGCCTTACAGCAGTGTGCAAAATACATAGTCTTGGCCAACTAAGTCACACTCTTAAATAGAAGGCAAAAAGAGAGAGAGCGTGAGAGAAAAGAAAAGAAATAAGGTGGGGAAGGAAAAGGACACATGGTGGATGTACATGAGCGAGAAAGAGTGAGAGTGTGTGTGTGTGTTATGTCTCAGGTGGTAGCTGCGCTTCTGCCATAGTTCATGGAGCTGTCATCTGGGTCCTTCTCTTGGCATGTTCCAGTGAAGACATCTCTTGGGAACAGGACAATGAAAGCCCAATGACGTTATAGTGAGTCCGAGGAGATGGGGCAGGTGGCAGCCGTGATGGTGAAGCTTGCTCCTTCCCATTTTTTAAGTCAGCAATTGTCCCCCTTCGCTTCCTCTTCACCAGTTTTCCTCTCAAAGTCTCTTTTATTTTAAGGACCCTAAAAAGGACAGAAAAGCCCATTCCCTCGTATTTTATCCATCAGTCAGGCCTGATCTCTGGTGTGCCAACTTTGGTTCACTGATTTCCAGGCCTCTACTTCTCTTGTTCACCAGGCATGATTTTAATACAGTCCTTGAATTATATTAATAGGCCTTTTTTGTTTGGACTAAACTAGTATTTTAATCCACCTTTTGCACCTTCTCCCATTAACATTTATTGTTATGGGGATAAATGTTATTGTGACACTACATAAACTTGCACTCACTTTTTACAGTTGAACTCTGTTAGGGTGAATTTGTAAGCCCAATTATTACAACAGAAGCATTAAGATTTGTTTTCCCCAGCAACCCAATGTAGTTACCACCATAGGTGCTTGTCAGTTTTGTTAAGAGTATCCATAATAACCTATCAGCCGATTTATGTTCCTATATTGGCACCTATTACTATTAGCTGAGTGCCTGCCTGTCCCAAGAGAAAAAAATGACAGCACCAAGATTCCTCTCTTCCTCTGAGGTTTGGGTTCTTCTTTTTATTTGGTTTGGGTTGTTTGTTTTTTTTAAAACACCCTCAAATATGGAAATGTGAAGTTTGGATGCAAATGTTGGTACTATTGCAGGAAAGCTGGTTGTAAAGGTGGGTTTTGCGTTTCACTGAGAATTCTGTACAATTAGTTCAACTCCTGTAAAGGTCCTAATATTAAATATGGGACTTAGCTGTTGTGTGAGATCATGGTTGAAGAGCAGGGTGACCAGGTGTCCGGTTTTCAATCGGAACACCTGGTCGAAAAGGGATCCTAGTGGCTCTGGTCAGCACTGCTGATCGGGCCATTGACTGTCCTGTTGGTGGTGCTGCGCAGCTTGGCTGGTGAGCTCCCTGCTAGCCTCTGTGCTGTGCAGCTCCTGGGAAGCAGCCGGCATGTCCCTGCTTCGGCTCCTACGCATAGCGGCAGCCAGGGGGCTCTGCACACTGCCCCTGCCTAAAGCAACGCCCCCACACCTCCCATTAACTGGGAACCGTGGCCAATGGGAGCTGTGGGGGTGGCGCCTATGGATGGGGTAGTGTACAGAGTCCCCTGGCTGTGCCTCTGCATAGGAGCTAGAGAGGGGACATGCCACTGCTTCTGGGAGCTGCTTGAAGTAAGCACCGCTAGAAGCCTGCACCCCTGACTCCCTCCCAGGCCCTGACCCCCTTCCCCAGCCCTGATCCCCCTCTGAGCCCCTCAGTCCCAGCCTGGAGCACCCTCCTGCACCCTAAACTCCTCATCCCCAGCCCCACCCCAGAGTCTGCACCCCCAGCTGGAGTCCTCACACCCTCTCCTGTGCTCCAAAACCCTCAATCTCAGCCCAGATCCTCCTCCTGCACTCCGAACCCCTCCGCCCCAACCCCACATGAGTCTGCACCCCCAGCCAGAGCCCCCCCACCCCAACCCACTGCCCCAGAACAGAGCTCCCTCCTGCACTCTGAATCCCAGAGCCCCCTCCTGACCCCACATCAGAGCCCGTACCCCCCAGACAGAGCCCACGCACCCCTTCCCCAACCCCCTACCCCAGCCCAGAGCTCCCTCCTGAATCCTGAACCTCTCATTTCTGCCCTCACCCCGGAACCCACATTCCCAGCCCAGAGCCCCTACTTCCTCCCACACCCCAACACCCTGCCTCAGCCAGGAGCCCCCTCCCATATTCCAAACCCCTCAGCTCCACCCCCATAGCCTGAAGCCCCTCCTATACCCCAAACCCCTCATTTCTGGCCCCACCCCAGAGCCTGCACCCCCAGGCCCTGAGCCAGAACAGTGAAAGTGAGTGAGGGTGCAGAGAGCAAGAGACAGATGGAGGGGGGATGGAGTGAGCAGGGGTGGGGCCTTGGAGAAGGGATGGGGCAGGGGGTGGGGCAAGGGTGTTCAGTTTTGCACCAGTAGAAAGTTGGCAACCGTATTGCAGAGAGAAAGAGAGAGAGAGAGAGTTGGTCTGCAATTAAAACCTGCAGCTGGTGAAAGGGCTGTTTAACTCTGGGCTTTGGGCTGGAGTGCAGGCTTTGGGACCCTGCAAGGTGGGAGGGACCCAGACCTTGGGCTGCAGTCAGATTCAGAATGTCCACACTACAATTAAACAGCCCCCTTAGCCCAAGCCTGAGTCAGCTGGCACAGGCCTGGTGTGGTTTTTAATTGCAGTGTAGACATACACTAAGGTAACCATGCTGCATGCAGGATTTTAAAAATCATGGCCGAGACCTTGTTCTGGACTCTGTGTTAAATGGAGAATCTTTGCAGAGAGTGGTATATAAGAGTAAAGCATCTCCAGTGACCTATGTTGTCAGGTAGGCAGGTTGCTGCATTGAGAACTACAGGAGCTAGTTAATTTGGTCCTGTTCTTCAGTTACATAACTAGCTTGTCCTTTGCATTTTGTTCTGTGGTCACAGTCATGGTTTTTTTGAATTCTTGGAAAAATAACACTCAACTTTTGCTCCATCTTTTTTTTTTTTTGAGTTCATGTTCAGCACTCAGTGTGTAATACCAGCTTCCTCAGAAATTAAAAAGCTCAAACAAGTAGGAAGGATTGCTTAAGAGGGGATCACAACCTCAAATGAATGAGGTTACAATCAGCTCTGTGCAGGAAGACTCCCATTGGTCTTAACCAGAAGGGGACTCCCCAATAATTTGAAGTTGAATATACTGGTCTAGGCTAGCTGCAGTCTTCTGAGCTAACCTATATACCTCTACCCCGATATAACGTGACCTGATATAAGGCGGGTTTGCATACAAGGTGGTAAAGCTCTGACACACTGCTCTGAGCAGGGTGTTAAGGGTGCCGGGGCTGAGGGGTTCAATAAGGGGCAGAGGGTCTCAGGGGCGGTCAGGGGCTCCCCTAGGGTCTGGGGGGCAGGAGCTGTGGGAGGGCACTTTTGGGGGCCCCGCAGTCCCAGAGTGGCCCAGGGGATTAGCAGGGGGGCCGGGAGCAGCCCGCTCTGCTTCCCTCGCCCCGGCCCCAGCCATGTCACTCCGGGGAGGGGTTTGGGGGAAGGGATCCCCCCCGCACTTACCAGCAGCGGCGGAAATGGAGCAGCCCAGCCCCAGCCCGCTCCACTCCGCCGGATCCCAGCTGCAGCGCTCCGCTTCCTGCTGCAGGTGAGTGCGGGGGACGTCCTTTCCCCAACCTCCCCGCACTCACCTGCGGCAGGAAGTGGAGCAGCCCAGCCCCAGCCAGCTCCACTCCGCCAGCTCCCAGCCATGGTGCTCCATTTCCTGCCACAGGTGAGTGCAGGACCTTTCCCCAGCCGCCCCCCAGTGACACGGCTGGGGTTGGGGCAAGGAAAGCGGAGCAGGCTGGGGCTGGTTGGGGATCCTTTCCCCAACCTCCCCACACTCACTGGCAGTGGGAAGCGGAGCGCTGCGGCTGGGAGCTGGCAGAGTGGAGCAGACTGGGGCCGGGCTGCTCCGCTTCCCACCGCTGCAGGTGGGTGCCTGTCAGGGGGTGCGGGGGGTGGATAGGGGTTGGAACAGTCAGGAAACAGGGGGGTTGATTAGGGGGTGGGGTCCTGGGGGTGATTAGGGACAGATGTCTCTGGAGGGGGTGGTCAGGGAACAAGGAATGGGGGTGGGGCAAAGCAAGTTTGATAGAACGCAGTGAGATTTTTTTTGTCTCCCGAGGACGGCGTTATGTTGGGGTAGAGGTGTACCTCCTTGGGTCCAGTTTGCCCCGGAAGACAATGTCACATGAAAAGCCAAATCAGAAATGAAGCTGGCAGGAAAAAATACTGAAATGATAAATTATGAAGATTGAAGATGAATATTTAGAAGCTTGAAACTCCAAAAATATCTTTTTCTTTTTAAAAAAACAAAAACAAAAACCTTTTCTGTCTCCTACCTCAGCCCTTTGATTTTATACATGATATCCAAAGAGGGGCTTAAATCTATCACAGTTCTAAACAAAACCTTCCTTTTAAGCAATCCCCAATTTACATTTTAATTTAAGTGCAGGGCTACTAGTGCACAAAACCAAAGAGCAACTGGAAAGAATTCTAATAATTCAACCAATCTCTCTCTCTCTTAAACAGTGTTGTACAGAAGAAACTTGAAGCTATACAGCAAAAATTATAAATCAAAACCCTGAACACTTCTGAAATGAACTCAAAGATGGTTTGCAAGTGCTGGGTCAATATTTAAACCCCCTTCTGCAGTGCCCGGTGTTGGGACAGAGCTTATGGCCACAGCTGGAGAGCAGCTTGGGCAGGAGCCAAAAGATGTTGTTGTCTTATTTTCAGAGAAGCCGAAGTTTCATTCATTTCCACCTGCTGCCTGTAAAGCTGGATTGGTTGAAGTTCCCTTTGACATTTTACAAGAACAAGCAGCATATCAAACAAACAAAATCAGAGAACATCTTTAAATCATTCAGAAAGACCACACAGGAAATAGAATCATTAAAAGCGGGGGAGGGGAACTGGCAGGGGTGAAGGATTGCCTGGTGACAATATCTATGCAAATACACAGACAGTACCACACACAAAAGGCAAGGTAACGCTATTAAAACTTTGCAGGCTAGATCCTCAGCTGCTGTAAATTAGCATAGCTCCATTGACTTCAACTTAACTATACTGCTATACATCAGCTGAAGATCTGCTCCAATCTTTATACAGCATTTTCAGAGTGCTCTATGGACATTGGGTAACATTTTTGAAAGCACCAAAGTGACTTCAGAGCCTAAGTCTGATTTTTCAGTTTGATGGGGCTTAGGGTGGTCTACACACTGTTGTTATATTGGTATGATGTTATCTGTTACACATTTTATATTTTATTGATATAAACTATTGCAACAACACATCATCAGTAGGGTAAAACTAACTTGTCTCATGACGGTCTAATCCCAGCTCACGTTCCCTATTAGTGGGCGAACAATCCAACGCTTGGTGAATTCTGCTTCACAACGATAGGAAGAGCCAACATTGAAGGATCAAAATATATCATGGGCATAGTTGTGCTTGTATCAAGGTGCCTTTTATACCAGAATAGTTTATTCCTCTTTCTCTCTGGGAATAAAGCTTCCACCAGTATAAGCATATTTAATCTGATTTAACTGCATCCACACTGGGGTGGGAGTGGTTTGTACCTCTTTAACAATATTGCTATAATTAAAGCAGTACAGCTTTTGTGCATACATGCCTATAGGCTCTGAAGTGCCAAAGTGACTTTTGAAAATGGACCTTAGGCTTCTCTGTCACTATGGAATTTTTGAAAATGTCAGCCCTTGTCTAATTATCTTCTAAAACACCCATGTTTGGGAGATAAGTAATATCCCCATTTAAACTGAATCAGAAAAAAAGTTAAAAAACCTGCTCCCACACTGCCAGTCCAGTGGTACAGTAACAGTCAGAACTCAGGAAGACCTGACTTCCAGTCACATGGTTGTATCTGTAGAACATGTGATCTTAAACGTTTGTACAGATGAGAATAAACAGTACATTAGCCAAATAGCAATACTGGGAAAACATGAAGACTATTTAAATAATAATATTAAAAATAATTAAAACTTTTGTAGACATTTGATTTTGCAAACATGCAGTTTACCTTATTTCAGCTATGAGTTTTTCCAATAGGAAATCATGTTAATTTTAAGATAAAAATATTTTTAAATGAAAATATGACTGCAAAAGTTGAATGCCACTTTTAAAATATGACTGAATAGATTGTCTATTAAAGTCCATGAAATAATACTCAAGAGTAAATTTATTATTATAACATCTTTTGAAAATAGTGGATATTATTTTGCAAAAATTTCACACACACTTGCACATAGAATCATTTTGGTTCACGTTGCAGCTCATAATTTAATCCACACCTTTTTCATGAAATGGCACTGGGGCTTTGAAACGTGCAACTTCAGAAATTTTGCATATTTCAGTGTGAAAATCAATCTTAGTGGATTGAAGTTTTTTATTTTGAAAGCAAAAATTCTAACAGGTTGGTGGTTTTTTTCTAGAAAATGTAGCATACTTACTTTTAAAAAGTTCCTGTATAAATAACAAACAGAAAATAGCCCCAAACGGAACAAAGTTTATTAAAATCTTGGATCTTGGCTACAAAATAACTAAAAATTGTATGTGCAATCAATGTTTTAAAAATCTTGCTTTACAGTTGTCTAAGTCAGTTTAGGTGTGTTGCTAACTAGGTGCTAATTGAGGTAACTGGGTGAGAATAAAAAGGAAGTGCATAAAGTGTTTGGAAAACTATTTGGTGTGTATGGGTGTGACCAGTATGGTTCCAAGTGCTGAGCTCTATAAATAAAAATGCACATCCACATGAAGTGTATTCTAAGTGTTCCAGGTGCTGTCACCTGTTTTGGAAATCCTAGTATTGGCCTTTGTCCGGTGAAAGGATGACAAGTTTCAGTGTAGTAGACAACAGGCAGACAACACCATCAGGCACATCAGTGAAGAAGTGGCTATTTCTTCCCCAGAGAGCCAGCAATGAACTGGTGTATACCACACAAAGGCAGGGCAGTGCCAGCGTTCCTCGTAGGGGTGATCTCTGCGATGCTGCGGTGATCACTTAAGCCTTCCGCCTTCTGACATGCCCGGACACCATGGTCAGGAACATCGCAGAAAGTGCTATGTGGGATGTCATCAAGAAGCGAATCGCAAAGACCCCCTCCAACCAAGATGTCACCACCTACCTAAGTGGCTTACTAGAAGATGAATTTGGAAGAGATGTAGGAGACTTTGCTTCACTCTGGACTCGTGCCCCTAACACTACTCAACGACTGGAGAAGTGTATTGGCTGCTGCTGGATGTGGTGCGAGGAATGCCAGGAACTGAGAGTCTTCCTGACTTGATGAAGAATGCAGAGCACCCAGTCTTCACTCTGAGAGCTAGAACCATGCTGGAGAGGACCCTGGAGGTGCCATCCTCTGCCAATATGTGGAAAACCTGAAATGGAAGTGAGACTAGGGCAAGGCCTTCAAGGTGAAATGCAAGTGGGACACCAGCAACCACTTCCTCCCTGGGGGCAGCTTCACCCAATTTGCTGACAGGAGGTTCATCCACAGGGCCTGGCTCAACTGTGTTCTGCTGAACGGAGCCATCCTCCATGGGAATTGGGACAAACAATGCAGGAAGTACGGCTATGCCAATGAGACACTACCCCACGTCCTGTGTAGCTGCAAGCCCATTCCAGAGCCTGGCAGCTGCAACATAATGACATCCAAGATCACCTAGTCAGAGCCATCCTGCCACCTGTAGGGAAGGTGGTCATGAACTCCTCCATCTCCAGAACTGACAGTCAACTGCAACCAGACATCATCATCACCAATGAGGACCAAAAGAAGATCATGATGGTGGACGTCACAGTGCCCTTCAAGGACAGGACCCTGGCCTTCCACAATGCCCATGTTCAAAAGGTGGAGAAATAAACCCCTCTGGTCAAAACCTTGAGAACTCAGGGTTATCAGGTTCAGACACACACGCTGATTGTCAGAGCCCAGGGCACGTGGGACTCCAGTAATAAAGGAGTGATGAGAGAATGCGGAATCGGTCAGTGCTATGCTCGTCTGATGTGGCAACTCATGGTGTTGGATGCCATCAGGTGGTTGAGGGACATTTACGTAGAACACACCACCGGACATCAGCAATACCAGTAGGGATGAGCTGGAGTGTTGATGAGAAGTGCAGTGGGGAAAGTAACTGAAATACTTTCCTCATGGATTGTATTTTCTAAATGGACAACCTACTCTAAATTCTCAATTACCGAGGGACAATCTTCATAAGAACATAAGTATGGCCCTACTGGGTCAGACCAAAGGTACATCTAGCCCAGTATCCTGTCTTCCAACAGTGGCCAGTGCCAGGTGTCCCAGAGGAAATGAACAGAACAGGTTCACTTGATGGCCTATCCCCTGTCACTCATTCTGGCAAACTGAGGCTAGGGACACCATTCCTGACCATTCTGGCTAATAGCCATTGATGGACCTATCCTTCATGAATTTATCTAGTTCTTTTTTGAACTCTGTTATGGTCTTAGCCTTCACAACATCCTCTGGCAAGGAGTTCCACAGGTTGACTCTGCATTGTGTGAAGAAATACTTCCTTTTATTTGTTTTAAACCTGCTACCTATTAATTTTATTTGGTGACCCCTAGTTCTTGTGTTATGAGAAGGAGTAAATAACAACACTTTCTTATTTACTTTCTCTACACCAGTCATGATTTTATAGCCCTCAGTCATATCTCCCCTTAGCTGTCTCTTTTCCAAGCTGAAAATCCCAGTCTTATTATTCTCTCCTCATACTGAAGCCAATCCATACCCCTAATAATTTTTTTTGCCCTTTTCTGAACCTTTTCCAATTCCAATATAGCAATTTTCCCCTCATTGTTAAATTCCCACAATCAACTCTCTGTATAACTTTTCATGAGTGATTTACCCAAGTATTCGGATCCTAATATTTAAACTATATTGTTAAATTTATTCACGTAAATTTGGGTTATTGCTGATTATGCACTATATGTGTCTTATGACTTTAAAAACCAACTTTGTATTTGTGGATAATCTAAGCACTATACCCAGATGTACAGACACTCTTTTTTTAACCTGTGTACTATATAATTTTTTAACATTAGCTTTAATAAAGTTTTCATAGCAAAGTAATGTGTTCAGGACCTGAGCACTCTGGTTTCAGGCTAGTGGCAGAAGTGTTGTGCCTTGGACTCTAATGAATTACTGTAATTAATTAGTCGGGAGGTGTTAGCTGAGTTTTTCTCTACCATTCCTTAGGGTATGTCTACAGAGCAAAGAAAAACTTCCCACCTTGCAGGGACGTAAAGCCCAGACTCCAGCCCAAGCCTTAAAGTCTACACAGCAATGAAACAGCCCCACAGCCTGAGCCCCAGGGGCATGTGCAGGAATTTAAATTTGACCGTGTTTGGAGGGGCGTGACCCCAACCCCACCCCAGATTTCTTGGGACACCTCTGTTGGGGATGCCCACAGTGAGAAGGGAGTGGCTTCCCCTGACAGCGGAGCTCTCCATGTCCCTGGAGGGGGAAGTAGCAGGATGGCTAGCTGCAGGATGAGCTCCCGCTCTCCCCACCCCTACAGCCGCTGCTTCTCCTTCCCTGCTGCCTGCTTTGCAGACTGCCTGCTGAGGTGAGTCATGGGGTGGAGGCAGAGGCAATGCAAGGAACTGCAGCACCAGGGAAGGAAAAGCAGCAGGCTGAAACTCCAGGGGTGGGGGGAGGAGGAGCTCAGCTGGCAACCAGCTGCATTGCTGCTTCCCACTTCCATGGGCTGCCAGGGACACAGATATTTTTTTGGGGGGAGGCATGCCCCAGCTTGCTGTGCAAACCCCTGCTGAGCTCCATGAGACCAAGTCAGCTAGTATGGGTCAGCCGCGGGTGTCTAGTTGCTGTGTAGACAAGCCCCAAGCATAGGCACCGACTCTGTGGGTGCTCTGCACCCACCGGCAGCTCCCTGCCCCCCCAGCTCACCTCTGCTCCGCCTCCTCCCCTGAGTGCGCCACCGAGTCCTGTTTCTCCCCCTTCCCTCCCAGCGCTTGTGCCGCGAAACAGCTGTTTCGCATGGCAAGTGGTGGGAGGGAGGGGGAGGAGGAGGAACATGGCATGCTCGGGTAAGAGGCAGGGCCGGGGCGAGGATTTGGGGAGGGATCAATAGGGGCAGGGGAGGGGTCGTGACGGGGGCGAGCACCCACCGGCACCAAGGAAAGTTGGCCCCAAGTATCTCAATCACAGAGAGGCCGAAGGAGTCCGAATCTCAGAAAATTATGAAAACATGAAGGGTATAGAGGGAGGGGGAAAAAGAAGCTTAACACCGTAGCCGCTCTTCTCCCCAATAAAAGGGAAAAAAAGAATAATTTAAAATGTCCTACAGTGACCAATGTCAACTACAGAACAGCAGCATGAAAGCTCACTCCCAGCCACTGTAAGATAAAGACCTCAGCCAAGCATCCCCGTAACATGAATTTAACTTGCAATGGCATTACATTTTAAAGAGTTACAAATCAAAACAAAGCTATTTAGATTTCAAAAAGTGTCTCCTGTGTTACTGTTGTTGAGCAATATTTAATCAGCAGTTGTCAGAGTCTACCCTCACTTGAAACTGGGCGGTTTCAAAGTGAGGACCCGCATGTCTTCCCCCCACCCCAAAATCCTAGGGTAGGTCTCCCCTTCGGCTGCCACCACCCGGTCAATTCCGTGGGCCGGGACACCCCTGTTTCCCCCCTTGGGAACACAGATCAATTCACAGAGGAGGAACCTCCCCCCTCCTCCCTCTCTCCAGCCTGCTCTGGAGACAGAGGTGCCTGGATTCAAACGCCTTGAATCTCTACACACAGGGAAGCAGCCCACTTCCCCCTCCCCTTCCCCTGAATTTCCCCAAGGGAAGGAATTAACCAAGTCCAAAGAAAAGAAAAGAATTTATTAAGAGAACAAAAGAAAATACAGAATCTCTATGAATCCAAGCTGGACACTCATAGGGTATAACCTTATTAATCTCTGGAGAGAATCCCCTCTCCCCCTTTTCTCAGTAAAAGCAATATTAGCAAACAGGAATAAAGCATTTCCTTTAGCAAACACACAATTGCAAATATAGAAATCAAATCATAAGACTAATTCGCCTTTCTAATTAATACTCACTATTAATTAGTAGAAACTACTCCAGGAGAACTTGGAGACATGACTGTCTTCTGTTAGATCCAAAACCAGTTCTCCCCCAGACAAAGGCTTCCCTCCACAGAGATTTGAAAAAATCTTATCTCTGATTGGTCCTCTGGTCAGGTGGTCACCAGGTACTACATGTTAACCCTTTACAGGTAAAACAGACCTTAACCCTTAACTATCTGTTTATGACACGCCCCCCCAAATTGCCAACAGTGGGAACTACTGGTGGTGATTTCCTCCTAGCACTGTAACATAAACAGATAAACAAAACACATGCACTATTACATATACTACTAAGTATGTAAACAACAAGATTTTTGACACTGAAGAACACTTTGTATGCATTTGAGCGGACATACTTGGCATCGTCCTTGCCCATCCCCTCCCAGTGGAAGGAATGTTTTTAACCTGTTTTTGCTTTGTTGATCCCAGAATGCCCACTGGGATGTCAGGGCCCAAGCTTAAGAGCTTGTCCCAGTACTTAGTTGGAACTACCAACTGTCTTTGAGGATGCTGGCCTTCCTGGTGTCCACCAGAAAGAATGTCCGTATATAAAAGTCCTTGTTTTACAACAAACTGGAATTGGGTAGAAGAGCTGAGAGGCGGTGGGTTGCTGCGTGCCGCCGCCCAAGCTTTCTTAAGGCTGTCATCGGCTTCCTGCTCTGTCTGGAACTGTTCCCTTGAAGCGGGAGACACCAGTTCCTCTGGGAGCGATGTAGGTGATGAGGTTGTTTTTATGGACTGTGGACCGCTGTCCGCTGGTGCACAGGGTGATATTTTAGGCTCTGGCTGAGCCTCTTGGGTAGAGTTGTCTGCTGCTTCTGCCAGTTTAGGCCCATTGGCGCCCCCTGGCGGTGGAGTTGCAAGCGCTGGCGTCAGTGCTGGCGCTGGTTCTGCCGCTGGTTGCTTTTCCAGTTCCGGTCCTGGGACTGGATGTACTATGGCTGCTGTAGTTGTTGGCATGGGATCCAGTTCCACCACCTCTGTCTGGGTCTCTGGTAACACAGACAGGGTCCTGGTGGATGGCTCAGGAACAGGGATGGGAGTGCCTGCTTGTTTGGCCTGGCCGCGGGTGACCACTCCCCCCCTCTTGGCCAGCTGCACATGGTTGGCCAAGTGTTCCCCCAGTAGCATGGGGATGGAATAATTGTTATAGACAGCAAAAGTCCACTTTCCTGACCAGTCCTTGTACTGGTCTTCAGGGATGCTGTACCCATGGCAGGTCCTTTTAACCTTTTTGAAGAAGGCCTTAGTGTCCTCACCTGCCATGTAGGTGGGAAATTTCTTGGGATGGGGAACAGTGCCTTCTGGTGCTGGCCACACCCCTCTGCAGTCAGTGAATTTTATGTGTGGCTTGCTGGTGTTGCTTTTTGGTGCTGGCCACACCCCTCTGCAGTCAGTGAATTTTATGTGTGGCTTGCTGGTGTTGCTTTTTGGTGCTGGCCACACCCCTTTGCAGTCAGGGAATTGGTTTCCCCAATTCCTAACCCTCTCTATTCCCGAGAGACTGAATAGAAAAGAAACAAAACCTTTTCATTTGCAAATGTGTAGTTGCTGTTTGCTGATATACTGAGAAGACCCAAAAAAAACTGGTTTGTCCTGTTTCTAGCACTTGCTAAGTACCTCACAGTGGGGGTCCTTTCTAACAAGCCTCCTAGAAAAACTTGCACCTCTTTTCTAGCTGTTTTTAAGCAGACAGAAAGAAAAAAAGGAGAAAAAAGAAAAGAAGAAGGAAAAAAATCCTTTTCTAACACAGCCTGTTAGAAAACCTTATGCCTCAGCTAAACCCAGCTGAAAATCTGTTTCCAAGAAAAACAATCTTCCTAATAAGCCCAGCTGAGCGGCTGGTGCTACTTAGTACCTGCAGAAAAGTGTAGTAAATCCTCTCAGAGATTTGTATTCCCTGGCTCCAGAGGATTTCAAAAGACACAGGGAAAAAAAATCTGGCTGGAGGGTTTCTGTCTTCCCCCCCCCAAACCTGTTTTCCCTGTTGGATGGGAATGTACTTTGGCGAGCACTTCCCCCCACCTCAGGAATCCTGAGTGGTACCTCGTATCACAATGGACGCAAGTACTGTAACAGAAAGCCCTGCAAAAAACTGAAAATACTTGTAACCCTGAAACTGCCTCAGAGTGCCTCTGGTAGAAAAGCCTTGCCTCTCTCTCTGGGTCCGAAACACCACTGCCACCATGTCAGGAGTCTACCCTCACTTGAAACTGGGCGGTTTCAAAGTGAGGACCCGCATGTCTTCCCCCCACCCCAAAATCCTAGGGTAGGTCTCCCCTTCGGCTGCCACCACCCGGTCAATTCCGTGGGCCGGGACACCCCTGTTTCCCCCCTTGGGAACACAGATCAATTCACAGAGGAGGAACCTCCCCCCTCCTCCCTCTCTCCAGCCTGCTCTGGAGACAGAGGTGCCTGGATTCAAACGCCTTGAATCTCTACACACAGGGAAGCAGCCCACTTCCCCCTCCCCTTCCCCTGAATTTCCCCAAGGGAAGGAATTAACCAAGTCCAAAGAAAAGAAAAGAATTTATTAAGAGAACAAAAGAAAATACAGAATCTCTATGAATCCAAGCTGGACACTCATAGGGTATAACCTTATTAATCTCTGGAGAGAATCCCCTCTCCCCCTTTTCTCAGTAAAAGCAATATTAGCAAACAGGAATAAAGCATTTCCTTTAGCAAACACACAATTGCAAATATAGAAATCAAATCATAAGACTAATTCGCCTTTCTAATTAATACTCACTATTAATTAGTAGAAACTACTCCAGGAGAACTTGGAGACATGACTGTCTTCTGTTAGATCCAAAACCAGTTCTCCCCCAGACAAAGGCTTCCCTCCACAGAGATTTTAAAAAATCTTATCTCTGATTGGTCCTCTGGTCAGGTGGTCACCAGGTACTACATGTTAACCCTTTACAGGTAAAACAGACCTTAACCCTTAACTATCTGTTTATGACAGCAGTAAATGGGCATTTTAAAAAATCTTAAACAGGAAGATATGGCAACTCTAGATTATAATTCACTATTCCTAAATTGTCAGCAACACTTAAGTGGCATAGACCCTTGGGACCAGTGTCACAGAGTGGCTGGCCCTTTAAGGGGAAACAGGCTCAACACAAGCTCTGGTTAATCAGTTGCTTCCCATCTGAGGCTGTGGCGGGTAGGGATTAGGTGATAGCCTGAAGAGCACTTGGTCCTCATGAAAGATGTCAAGAGCGCAGTTGAGCTGGAAAACTGTAGGGAGCAGGAAGGCTCCTGCAGGAGTCTTTGGATCCAGGGAAAGCACCAAGTTACTATGGGACTCCCAAGAGGGTGGCTTGGGTAGTGATAGCTCCAGGGAACAAGAGGACTCCTGTGAAAGTCCATGGATGAAAGGAAGGAGCCCAATTAGTATGTGACTCCCAGGCAGGCAGACTGGGGAGTGAGAACTGTAGGGAGCAGAAAGGCTGCTGTAGATACCCCAGAATCAGGAGAAGAGGGATGAGAGAGGTGAGGGAAAAGCCTCTGGGAACTGCAGCTCACATTGGGCAGAGAACCTACATCATAGCTAAGTTTTCTGTTTAATCCATGAGGCAAGGGCCTGAAACAGACTCAGATATGGCATTGCTCCTTCCTGGGCTGGTGACAGAGCCCATGGGCTCACAGCCAGATTCTGAGCTCCACTGGTGACATGGCTGAGTTACATTGCATTTATACCACTGTGAAAACAGAATGTGACTCTCACCCTTCTTTTCATTTTCTAGGTAATACACAGTACTTACAACACATCTTTAAAAGAAACGGTGTTGGATTTTTTTCCCTGACAATTGTGGTTTCTTAAACCATAATTCTTCCAAATGTTCTTAGTTTTCAGTAGTCCAAGGTGGTATGTTTCCTTCCCCTGCTTGGTTCACACTGGGTTGCATTGCTCGTGTTGCCATACAACAAAAAATAATGTGTGACACAGAAGGTTTCATGTTGCCTCTCATGATATGTTGACAGCTGAAAGAAAGATTGAAGCTGAAGCAATCACATTTTTTTTAACCTAATCATTTTGGATGGAAGGGAATGAGGTGGATTCAGCACATTTCGGTTTATGACTGTGGTAACTTCTGCTCAGCCTCAGCACGCTTGCAATAATAATAAACAGCTCTGTTACTTTTATAAAGCCCCTATGGCATTTTCCTGGCTCCCAGGACCAGTTCTGAGTTTCATGGACTTGTATTGGCCTCATCATTATTGTTTAGATCTTAATGAACGCTGATAAAATATTCATTGGTGTTTGAAATTTTATTTTATTTTTTTAAAAGATTTTTGAAATGATGCTCCTGTGTGGGCAACTAAAGGTATCCAGCAATAAAAGTCCATAAAAATGGCTTGACAAAATGAAGGAGTCAATAAAAATTGTCTTTATGATGACTTTGAGAGCATGTCTTCTGCTGACCTGGCTTTTATTTCTTCTTTAAATATTAATTGTTGATTTGCTAGTTTGAAAACTTGTTCTGGAGCACTGTTCGGTGCACAGCTACACTTTTTTTTTTTAATTCCAACTCTTGCCCTTTTTCTTCATCATGAAGAAAGCTTAGGACTAGCATGGTGGTAAGTGGGTCCCACTTGGATTTGATGAATTGAAAACAACAGTAGCTACAGTAGTGCTCTTAGTAAGGCTGTATCTTGTGCATAATGTGTCATCTTACTGCAGTAGCTACAGAGGCGACATGTTTAACAAATGCATAAAGGCACAAAAGGTAAAGGGCAAAGAAATAGAGGGCAGTGCTCTTCATCTCTAATTTGCTTCTTGACTGACTAATCCTCTCCTTCCCCCTGCCCACATAAAACCCCAATTTCTCAGCCTCCTGTCTGAAGGCAGTGTATCAAAGTGGCTCTTTTGTCTGCAGAGCCTTTTTCTGTATATAATATAATTCCAGTGAGTAATTCTTAGGTTTCAGTTCCTGGCACTCATCTTTCACTAAGAATGAGCAAGAGCTAGTTAAATAATGGAAAAAAATGATTCACAAATAGTTATTGAATGGAAAATATACGCTAACATTTGCAACCAACATATTTTGCTATGAATTATTCTACCACTTTTCCTACATCCTATCATTTAACCTTGAGGGGAAAAACTGATTTAATTAGTTGTTGAAAATGACTTTGCATGCTGGCTGCAAAAAACAATTCTTAGTCTTTGTGGTCCCAGTGGGCCAAATATTATATCCCAGATTTACAGTATGTTTACTGAAAGCTTAAAAATTGAGAGCCCCTTATACTTCATCAATCTTAGGGTGATACTCAAAAAAACCCTCTAGGCTTTCAACACGAATTCTTAGTTATATCCTGGGCTCAGCTACTTGATTTAAAAACAAAAATGATTTCTTTTCCCCTGTCCACAGAATTCAGACCTCCTTTTTTTTTTTTGGGCAGCTATTGTATCTACCCATTGGAAGCCAGAGCAGATTTGTCCAATTAGCAGAATTCCCTCATATGGTGTCTGAACTCACCATACATGTGCCTTATACACCACCACAGCTGAGACTTGAACTGGGACATTTGTTATTGAAAGGCAACAGCTCTACTTGGTGAGCTAAAAGAGAGCCTCCCCTGACTGTACCAGTAGGAGCTGTGCTAAGCTTTTCTCATATGGAAACTGCTCTTTGGATAACTTGCAATCTCATCTCCTACATTGCCATGAGCCAAACAAGCTGAGGCAGCTCTGAGAGAACAGTGGCAAGTACGTAGAGTAAGGGCACTCACTCTGGCAGCGTCCCAAGCAACAGGTCAGCCTGTCACTCAAAAAGGGGAACACGCTGGCCTGTAAGTCCTCCTGAAAACATTTGTAGGCTCTGCTTCTTAACAAGGTCAACCTGCTCTGGCAAGCTACTTTACCGTATTTCTCTCTGACTGCGTACCCCAGACACCAGGTCATTTGATAAATAAAGGTAAGGTTGTCTCACAGTGTCAGTATACATCTACAGTCTTTTTTTTTATTAGACTTGGTGCTATTTAATTATAGGCAACTGCCTTTTGTTCCTATCTATGTCTCAGTGCAAAATCAATTGGGTTCTCTTATGACTGCTGCCATTCTTTCCTTTTGCCTTCACTTCAGGTGACTGTAAACTATGCCCTGTGCCTTTAATGGGTTTCCCTTGCACCCAGTTCTATATAATTTTTCATTGTGGCAGATATTTGTGCCTGGAAATCTCCTTTCTTTCTTCAGCAATGACTTTTTGCCAACCAAGTTTTCATCAGTAGGGTACTGCTTCCATTGATGGGCATTTCCACAGATTAGAGAGCCCTCACAGCATTACAGGCTCCCTATGAAACCTTCCCACATTCTTAGTTCCTATCTGTGTTCTGGCGAAACCTGTAGGCCACATTTTGACAGGCCATGATGAGAGCATGTTTATGGAGGACAAGCACTGTGGTGCAGCCATCTGTTCCAAGCTTCTGTAGTCAGGGTAGTTTAAGACATATAGGCATTATAGGTCCTGGCCTGGGGTCCAAGCTCTTGCAGGGTCCCCCACTACTCTACTTGCTACTACTCCAAAGAAGAAGAGTGCATCCCTGCTACTTCCCTGACTTAGTGGGAAGGAATCCCATTAAAAATCCAACAGTCAGCTCTTGTGAGAGTGGCCTCCGTCACTGTACCGTTAAGCAAAGGGGAAGGACCACATCATAAGTGAACATTTTGGGGACAGTGGGTTTTGAATGACTTTATATATGATTAGAGGTGGACCTTAACCAAAAGGGACATTCAGATACCATGGTAATAGACTTGGGATAAATACCTAGATTAGATAGAATGGTAGGCAGACACATACACATACACACACAGACAATCCAAAAAACTATGTACTTGGATAAATTCAGATCTGGATTCGTGTGTGTGTGCATGTGTGTGTGTAAGTAATCCAGAGAATGTGTACATTTTAACATTTTAGCCTTGAAATTTGGATCCAGCTCTGAATTTCTCCAAGCACATAGGTGTTTGTATCTGGGTGTGTGTTTGTCTGCCTGCCATTCTATCTAATCTAGGTATTTATCCCAAGTCCATTGCTGTGGTATGTGAATGCCCTTTTTGGTTATGGTCCACCTCTAATTTACATATAAAGTCATTAAAAATCCACAGTCTCCAAAACATTAATGTCAAAAATCCAAATATAAGTTGCATGGCCATATGTGGCTTTGCTAAGTCAGTGTTCCTTGTGGAGGCTGAAGAGAGTGTGTGAGGAGAATTGCATGATGATAAAATTGTAATGACTTTTGGTTTTCTACCCAAGACCCAATGTAACTATACTAACCAAAAATGTATTCTGCTGACAGCCAGTTTTAATGAATAGATAGAAATGCTAAAGAAACCCGCTGTGCTGTGTGTCATCTACAGAAGGGCCTCACTACCTATCACTGACTACCACCTGAAATTATTACCCCTCAGGCAGTCCTGGACTCCTACAGGAGTCCTATTGAATGTATTTAATCTTTAGTGAGAGGCAGCCCCTGGGTCTAACCATAACTGTTATAAAAAGCAAGAATTTCAAAGGATCTCTGTTACAATCTAATATTTTTCCTTTCTTCAAGGCATTTGGGGAAAAGTTGGATAGAGTGGTATGGGGTTAGCCTTTGGATTATGTTTGGCAAGTTGTCATTTGACCTGGGGCAGTCTACTTGATTATATTGGTGAAATTTATCTTTTGATAGGGTGAGATTTTGAATTTATTGTAACAGGACCCAAAGATTGGAGTGAATATAAAAATAAAATATATGAAAAACTAGAGGTTTTTATGCAAACATTTGGTGTTTGATGGGTTAAACAGGCTAGAAAGATATTATGAACTTTTGTAAAATACCTAATGCAAAACAGACTTTCATTTGTATTAGGAAAATGGCTAATGAAAGTACAACCTTCTAAGATGCATTTTACAAACAGAAAGCATATACCATGAAGGGTATATGTTGTATGGTACTATGAGCAAGAATTATTTGAAGTGATAATGGTTAGTTTAGATGGTGAAAATCAGGAGTTGCTTGATGTCTGATGATCTGTGAAAAAAGCAAGAGAATATTTTATGTGGAGTAGAATATCTTTTTTTAATTAAAAAAAAAGAAAAGAAAATTGAAAAGTATACCTATAAAATGGTGATCAAAATCCTGGGGACAGATAAGAGGCATTGGTTGGCTGGGTGGGCTTGAGGGGAGTCAGATTAAAAAAAATCAATCTGCTGTATGCATACTGTCATTAAGAAATCGTTCAGTAAGACAGTATATAATGCACCATTTTACATTAATACCTAAAGGGTTTATCATGAGTAATGTTACCATAATGACTAATAAAGGAGTTAATAATGATTTGTCACTTATTAGAAAGTGTTGCTATGTTCATTGCATTAGCATCGAACATGATGAATTCACTTAATTTTAGTGCAGATGTCATGTGTCTTGCTATTCAGTAGGAGAATCAGGGCAATACACTGTTAAACTGCAGTCCATTAAATATTATGTATAGGCCCACATTTTTCCAATGCTGGATGCATAAGGCACATGCATTTTTGTGGAGCTCTATTTAGGCACAATAATTTTCCTTTCTGCACATTCAGATCAGGGTTGTGTAGGGCTGGGAAGAGTTTGCATATTTTCAGCCCAAATTTGCCTACAGAGAGAGATTTGTCTGCCTAAGTCAGAAGTATGCTAAACTATGTACACTAATGGGAAAATATATGTCAATGTCTCATTATCTAGTTTACATTTTAAAATTGCAAGATAGAGATGATACACATAGAAAAAATATGTACAGTATGTGATGGTCAGACTGGTTGGATAAAATGAGAATTGAGCTATATTCTGACCTAAATTTCAGACTAAAAATAAAATTTTCAAAAGCAACTAGGTTCCTTAGGCGCTCAAGTCCCATTGGCTTCCAATTAAATTAGGAGCCTTTGGGGAATGGAATTTAGGCTCTTAAGTCACTTAGGTGCTTTTTAAAATGTTACTGTAAACCTTTTTTGACATTCAGAAGTATCCATCTGTCATGTGACTCCTAAGTTAGCTGGTGTATTGAACTGGCCTTTTTTGAAACACAGTCTTCACAGATATGCCTTACAGTGAGAGGAGACAAACGCTAACAGGTAGGTTGTCAATTCTCTTCCTTTTATATGAACTGAGAGAGAACCTATAGTATTTTTGAGCTTGCCTACATTTGTGCTGCTGTAGTGCTTCAACGTAGACATTACCTACAATGTAGACATTACCTTCCAGAATCAGTGGAAGGGGTCCTTCTGTCAGAATAGTTAACCCAGGTTGATGGAAGAATTCTTCTGTTGACCTAGCACTGTCTATAGCAAGGGCTAGGTCGTCTTAACTGTGTTGCTCAGGGGTGGGGATTTTTACACCCCTGAGTGACATGGCTGGGTCAACCTAACATTTATGTGTAGACCAGGCCTTAGTCTTTAAGGATCTACAACAGCTACATTTGCCAGTTCCTTATATGTAATGTTTATTATTATTTATTTGTATTACAGTATGGATGGCCCCGATCAGTATTGGTGCCGCATTATGATGTCAATTCCTGCACAAACACATAGTAAGAGATAATCCCTTTCCCAAAGAGCTTGTAGTCTAAATAGATTAAATTAATTGATTCAAAGGTCAGAAGGGACCACTTTGATCATGTAGTCTGACCTCCTGAGCAGGTCACAGAACTTCCCTAAAATAAACAAAGGGTGGAAGAGAGGGATGCAACACACAAGCAATGTGATCAAATCAGAGGTTGCAGAAGGTCACCCGAAAATTTTTGTTCTATGGTTATTAGGGGGTTAGGTGGAGTAAGGAGGATATGAGTTAATAGAACAGACAGAGGAAGGTTCAAGATACACAGAGGAAGATAGTGAAAAGAGGGTAGGAGAAGGACATGACCAAGGTGTCAGACGGTGACAAAGGAAAAGAGCCTGGATGGTATGAGAAGTGAGACTGGGGCTGGAGTTGTTGAGAAGAAGAGAGGAGGGAGAGCTCAGAAACAACAGCCTATCAGCAGAGGGGAAGAATGTCTAGAGTAAAAACTGCAACAGTGAGAGTCTGCTGACATGGCCAGTGTCTAGAAGCTGTGAGGATGCACTGGTTCTGTTGGAGGCTGCTGTTTCCTGCTGGGCTGGGTCTGCCCTGGAGGTTTCTTCCTGCCTGAGAAGGATGGAGCTTCATGGGTCCAGTGTGCATTTCCAATCACACCTGCGTATGACCCATTTAATTGTTTGCAGTTTTTGTTTTGCAAATAAATTCTAAATTCATTTTGGGAAAAAAATCTTGTCTTACTTCAGGAATGATCTGTATATATTGAATATCTCTCTCTCTCTCTCTCCCTCTGAGAGAGAGAGAGAAAGAGAGAGAGAGAGAATAAAAAGTATATGTATATTAGATAATTTCATAGACGATAGGTCCATCAATGACTATTAGCCAAGATGGTCAGGGACACAACCCCATGCTCTGGGTGTCCCTAAACCTCTGACTGCCAGACTGACTAGATGACAAGGGATGGATCACTTGATAATTGCTCTCTTCTGTTCATTCCCTCTGAAGCATCTGGCACTGGCCACTGTCAGAAGACAGGATACTGGGCTAGATGGAGCATTGGTCTGCCCCAGACAAACCATGAATACCTTTTAGATATAGTTCAGAAACAGTTAATCTTTATGTACAGATTGCTACCATAATGCTGCCAAGGTCAATTTCAGCTTGGGTTATTGGACACAGTAGTGCCAGTTGTGCAAGTTAAAGCTCCTTGTGCATCCAATGTCTTCAAATATTTCTTCAGGTTGTGCATTTGTGAAATGATACTTGTCATGCTCATTCAGGACAATTCATTTCTTTCTACAGACTACATTTATGGTGCACTCTCGAGAGGAAATAGTAGCAAAGTACCATTCTACCAGATTCTGTAGGCTCCTTAGTGCATGAAGTGTAAGAGACAATATAGCGTAATGAAGATTTAACTTTGATTCCTTCAGGATTGTGTAGATTCTATGAGTCCTTTTTCTTTCAAGCCCTGTAAGTAATTGCAGTTTTTAACTGTCACCGTGCTATTTTTTTACTTCCATGATGCTCTATCTCACATTAGCCAAATATTTTTTTGCATTGTAAAATGTCCGGGTGGAAGAAACATACCAGAGTCACATACTATAGATAAAATAGGAGTAAGTTCCTATATATCACAGTGATGAGCATGTGATAGGTGGATAGATGTGGTCATTTAAAGTGAGTTGAAAGCCATCTAATCAGCACAGTCCCTTCACAACAGAGCTATTAATGTTCGTGAATAAAGAAACTGCTATGGGAGTTGGAATTTGCTATTGATAATATAAAAGCAATTTAAGTACATTTTAAATCTATTTAAAAATTATGCTGTGTTAACCCCACATACCCAGTTCACATCTTTGCTGCAGAAATTACATTTTTCTCTTTAACGATTTAGACAGAATTATAAATAAAAATACATTTTCCATCTGGTGCACAAGGAATTTCACAAACAATTCCTTCCAAATTGCAACAGCAGGCACATTTCAATTTTTTCAGCCAGAAAACTTGCCCCATAATGCAATTTAAGTAAAAGTGTAGGGGTAGGGTCTAAATGAAAACCACAGATCTAAACACTGAAATTTGGAAAAGTTTGGAGTGACAGTGACATCTGGATCTGAACTCTTGCAGCTCAAACCCATCTATAATCCTGGGGCAAAAATCCCAGTTCTATTTGAAGTCAATAGGACTATTATTCATTTCACTGGGGCCAAGATTTAGACTACTTTGCAACTGGACTGTACTTAAGTCAAATGTAATGGATGAGGAGCTGCTGACATGAACGAGGCCAGAACACATACTAAGAGGCATTCAGAGGTACACTTGTAATTGTTGTGCCACTGGTTTTCAACGTCCTCGCTTTTACAAGTAAATGTACCAGCTCATTTACTCCCGATATTGACTTAGTGTGATTATTATGACCTGCATTTGTATAAAGTCAAGAGGCCAATTTAAAAGCCCAAGAAACAACTTATCCCATCCCAGACCTCTTCTTTCACGATAGTTCTTTCTCACTAACATATATCAATGCATCACCATCAAGAGATATGGCCCATATCGCTTCTTCCAATATAGGGTGAAAAGGAAGGCTTACATTTAAAAAGCTCTTCATGCTGGATGCATGTACAGAAACTGGAAAGTTAGTTTTCAGCACAAATAGGTACACACAGAAACAGAGGGATAAGGCACTTTGAAATTGGTGCAAATATGTACATGCAAATATTCATGACTGCCTATGCTCTGTGCAAAACTAGATGAGGGCGAGTTTGAACAACAATTACTGTTACATATTTATATTTTGAAGAAAAAATTTATACAAGTATAAATACTTCTGTACACTCTTGTCAGGAAATACAGATAGAATCCCTCTATTGATTCTGATTTGATAATACAGGAAACTTATCAGAATCAGAAGGTAATGTGCACTCATGGCAAAACTGATACACAAAATGGAATAAGAATTTTGTACAGCTAACTCTGATAATGGGACACACATGAAATTCTCTGATAATGGGATTTCACCTTTAAATGACCTTGGCTGCAATTGGCTATGACCCAAAAATCATTACCATCTGAAGTCCATTGGATGGTCTACCTGAAATGAATGGGTGCTCTTATTTCAGGTCCCGATGGAAGGTAACTATACCACAAAATACCCACCATAGTGTCTAGTAACCATTACAACATGAGCATGTGCATGAAGCCTGACCTATCCTTTCCCAGAGAGAGGTGGTCCCGTCAGGTGAAAACTGAGTTACATAGCTGAGGTGAGGTGATGTGACAGAAGCAATCCTTTACTTGAAATGCTGTGAATATTTATCATGCCCAATCTGTGTACTAGAAATGGTCAAGAAACGTGTGTGAGAATTTTTTCTAAAGAGTTTTCTTCCACTTTTCATTCAAATTTAGAGTTTTAAAATATTTAAAAAAAAAAACCAACCAAACAAATAACATAAAACTCACAACCAACTCTGCAGCTGACCAGCAAATAGAGGGAAACTTAAGTTTTTGTTGGGATTTGAAATGTTGACAAAAATTCATGACATTTTTATTTTATACTATTATGTTTATTTCAGTGGAAATGTTGTTATACTGTAGATCCTATTCTAAAGATTAGAATATTTGTTTTCCTTTTTGATCAGAAATGGGTCCAGATCAAATCTCCAGATTCATATTCAAAATCAGACTTCTTGTCTCCGTAATGGGCTGACACCGCCTTTCCCCCATGTCCAAACATTGCTTAAAATGGGGATTTGCAAGCTAGATCCAAATCCAAAATTCCCCAAATTTAGTGCTGGATTTAGTGTTCAGATTTAGCAGATTATAAATAAATAAATCTTCAGGCCGCAAACTTGCATCTAAACCCAAATCAGTTATTTTTTAATCTTAGCTCATTTCTATTTAATATACACAGTCACAATATCCAGTCTCAGACCATGCATGCAGTTTATTATGCCATGCTAATTTTCTCACAATTCTAGGGGTTTGAGTTTTATGCACATAAACATTTGGTTCAAACTAAAAATAAATATTTATACAACTGAAAAGTGTTTAATTCTTCAACAGCAAAAAAACAAGTGTAATAAATTGCTAGAGTCAATCTCAAAGACATGTAAGTTATTATTTGAGGTATACTAATGAAAACAGTATTTAAATATACATTTAAAAAGCTTTACATCATGCAGTAAACATCTAATTTACTTTTATTCATATATGATGTTTCATTGTGATCTTCTGCTAGAGCCTCCTCAAGTATGAAAGCGGCTGAAATGAATGTAAACACAAATGATACCTACATAAGCCTGATCCTGTCAAACACTTTAAGCACATGCTTAACTTTAAGCATGTGAGCAGTCCCATTGTCTATGGAGAATGGCTGCCGTAGTCATTTCCTTCTCAATGTGTTTTGAAAGTGATTTACCACAATACACAGGGAGTGTGATTATGAGTTTATGTACATGAGTTTTTCAGTGGTGAAACTCCATTAACTTCAGAGTTTTTCCTAGTTTATGTAAGCATAAATGAGATCAGAATGGAGTTTGGTGAATCTGCAAGCAATAGTTAGGTTTTATAGGCATGTCTATTCTAACCCCCATTTTATATCACACACGATTGTCTGAAATTGTCATCTGAGGATGAAGATATCCAGCTCTGGTCTCTCCCCCCCAAATTAACATTTTTTGTACATTTTGGAAAAAGTGTTCTGCCATATTTGAGTTATAGGAGGTTTTAAAAATATACTTTTCCTATATTTTTAATTAAAAAAAAAAGATTGCAATGTTACCCTGCAACTGCGAGCGCATGCCAGAGCAGCTGGGGTTAGAAAATTGAAATTTGTAGGGAAGTACCTTCATTGATGAGAAGTGACTGAGTGTTGTAGTAAAATTGGTTTTGATTTGACTGAGCTATGAGCTTCTGAAGATAGCACCTGATGAATGTACACTACTGTTAAGGTTCTTTTAAGCATTTTTAATTCATGTTCTGAGCACATTTAGTTTGCATTGCACATGGCTCACTTTGTTACACGTTAAGTGCCTTAGTTCCCTGAATGGCTCTGGACCAGCTAGGATCCATTTTCCGACTTTCTGTGAAATACCAGGCCTGCTGAAAGGAATCTTTCTTAACCCCCACCAAAAGGCTCCTTTAATCTATGAAGATGTTCACAGAGTTGATAGGCAAGAGATCCTAAATTCTGTTCTGGTTCTAACAAGTATCTTGTACAGTGAAGCCTCGCACCAGCTCCCTTTGAGATAAACAAAATGGTTACCTGCATGTAACAATGTGGTATCTAAATCTCAGTAAAATAATCAATTTTTCAGATGTGATATTTGCATTTCATCCTCTAAGTGTCTCTTTGAAAAAGTTAATCAAAAACTTCTGTGCTACGTATGCATACTTTAAGTTGAAGAAAAATTTGAATGATCTTATATTTGTAATGTGAAACACAGTAAAAATGTATGTAGTTATAAACTATCCTGAGGCGCACATACACACAGACACAGTTAAGGTTACATGTGCATTTTCTGAACGTTGAGTTCTTAATTTAGCAACCTCAATGTTCTCTTAAGATATTATTTTTTTGGTGGAATCCCAGGATTGTTGGAAGACATGGGAGAGTGAGGCGATCTAGACCTCTGCCATGTCCTACCTGGCATGTAGGGGAACTCAGTCAGTGATGAGGGCATTTGAATCCTGCTAGCCTCCTAATCAGCTTCCCCAATTTGCCCCACCTTTTGTGTGGTATAAGGGAAGTGTTTCTCTCGCTCGTTAACTGGTCCAACTTCCCTTCTGCCCAATCTTATGGTGGTAGCTTTTCTTTGTGCTTATTTGCAGCAATTGAGCTATCATCACTGATTGTTTAGTGAGGTTCTTGAGTGTTCTGAGCAGTGGCTGGCCATCTCTTGGGTTTAGGAAATATTTCTTTTCTGCTGGCCGGTTCCTCCTCCCACCCCTGCACTGAGCTCTGGAAGGTGAATAGAGCTAGTGGGTATATCAAAGAGTCCGTAGTGGGTGTTTCTGTGTTGCATTGAATGAGATTTTCAGACAACTTTCTGGTGTCTGTCACAACTTAAGCAAGAGTCTTCTGTAATAGTGGGTCCTGTTATGACCATATGCTCCCCGAAACTGCTGGGAGTGAGTGTGCCTCAGGATAAAATGAGCAGCCTTACTTTTACACTGAGCACAGATTAGAGATGTCCCTCACTCATGCCCATTTCTGTTCACAAGGAAGCAGCTGGGTGGGGGATTTTGATTTTGAGCTGCATCCGAATGGGCAGGCCATATGGCTCCTATGTTGTTGGGCCTACTGTAGCCTTTGGATGAGAAGGGAGCTACACTGAACTGTTTCTCAGCTGAGACCTGAAACTGAAGTTCCTCTCAGTGTAGAGGTTACAAAGCAGGGTCATGACCACCCTGCCTTTCTTGCATTATGTAGGGGAGGGGCTTCCCCACTACTTGGGAGGGGTTTCCAACCTTTCCCATATCTCATATGGAAAAGGTGGAAACCACTGAACTGTTTGGTATGTCCAGTAAAAGGTGGTGAGATTTCATAATAAGGCTAATGCCATGTTACTTAAGTCATCAACATTTATGTCCCTCACCATGCCAAGTTTTAAATTCAGAGCAAAGCACTGAGGCAAACACATTGTCATCAGATAAAGGAAAGCACTGAAACACATGCTTGACTTTAAGCACTGGAGTAGTCCCTTTGACTTGAACCATTTAAAATTAAATACATCCTTAGGGGTTTTGCTTGAGCAGAGCCAGAATGCTCAGCACCTTACAGGATCAAGCCTTAAACTAGAGAGAACTCCTCCATGTAAGTGAAATGATAGGGAGGAGGGAGAGGGTGTGTTCCTGATCATTGTGTAAGCCTCCTGGGGAGTATTCCTCAAAGATATAGTGTTATGTCCTAGGGGCAGCCGGTGTAGGAAGCAATCACTTGAGGCCAGAGAGCAGACAGCTAACCAAAACCTCCATTTTATTTACAGAAACAGAGAGCTCACTCAGCCGGTTGAAACCGGCTGAGCTATCCCTTAATAGTCTAACTCAGTTGCCATAGTAACAAAACCCATGACAACCAAATACACAACATATTCCTCCCCCCCTAATAAGAACATCCCCTAAATAAAACACACACTAAACTAGAGAAGGAGGGTAGACTGCCTCCATTCCCGGCTAAACCCTGGGGATTATTTTGCCCCATAACCGTGGGTTCGCCCTAACTAAAGATCCAGCCGATGAGGAGGCCTTCTGTCTCTAGGTGGATTACGGCGAACTTCTGGTGTTGTTGCACCCGAAAGTACTAGGGGCTCAGGGTCCGCAGCACGAATAGGTGAGGAGGTGGTATCAGCTCGTGCTGGGCAAAGGGGTATCTCAGCTGCCGGCAGTAATGGAGGAGAACAGTCAGGAACAGGTGACTCATGATTCGGTGTCTCACCAGGAGGGGTGAAGTCAGACCCCTCAACTGCAGATGGGTCCTGAAGACTGGCATGACCTGGCAACAGCTGATCTACATGTCGCCGCCAGGTAAGATTCTCTGCAGTTCGGACTGCAGCTCTTGGTCCGAGAATTGAAACCGGATATCGTAGGAATAACTGAAACATGGTGGAACGGTAGCCATGACTGGAGTACAGGTATGGAAGGGTATGTGCTGTTTAGGAAAGACCGATGCAAAGGTAAAGGTGGGGGAGTAGCATTGTATATTAATAATGAGGTGAAATGTAATGAAATATTAGCAATGCAATGAATAATACGGAGTCTGTCTGGGCAATGGTCACATTGGGGAAGAAAACTACTAGAGCCTCACCCGGGATAGTGATTGGGGTGTGCTATAGACCGCCGGGATCTAGCCTGGAGACGGATAGAGAGCTCTTTAATGTTTTTAAGGAGGTAAACACTAATAGGAACTGCTTGATCATGGGGGATTTTAACTTCCCGGATATAGATTGGGAAACAAATGCTAGTAATAATAGGGCTCAGCTTATCCTAGATGTGATAGCTGATGAATTCCTTCATCAAGTGGTTGCTGAACCGACGAGGGGGGATGCCATTTTAGATCTGGTTTTGGTAAGTAACGAGGACCTTGTTGAGGAAATAGTTGTAGGGGACAACCTTGGCTCGAGTGATCATGAGCTAATTCGTTTCAAAATAAATGAGAGGATAATCAATATTGCATCTGAGACTAGGGTTTACGATTTCAAAAGGGCGAACTTTACTAAACTAAGGCGACTAGTTAGGGAAGTGGACTGGACTAACATATTTAGGGATCTAAAGGCAGATGACGCCTGGGGTTACTTCAGGTTGAAGTTGCAGGAGATGTCAGAGGCATGTATCCCGAGAAAGGGAAAACGGCTCGTAGGTAGCAGTTTTAGACCGAACTGGATGAGCAAGCGTCTCAGAGGGGTCATTAAGAAAAAACAGAAAGCGTACCAGGAGTGGAAAATGGGAGGGATCAGCAAAGAAACCTACCTTATTGAGGTCAGAGGGTGTAGGGAAGCAGTGAGAAAGGCAAAGCGACGGGTGGAGATGGACCTAGCGAAGGGGATTAAAACCAATAGCAAAAGGTTTTTTAGCCATATAAATAGGAAGAAAACCAAGAAAGAAGAAGTGGGACCGCTTAAAACTTTGAACGGAGTGGAGATTAGGGATAATCTTGGAATGGCACAATATCTGAACGAATATTTTGCCTCGGTCTTCAATGAGGCTAATGAAGGGCTAAGGAATAGCGATAGAGGGACCGATGGGAATGAGGATATGGGGGTAGACATTACGGTATCGGAGGTGGAAACCCAACTGGAACAGCTTAACGGAAGTAAATCGGGGGGTCCGGATAATCTTCACCCTAGAATATTAAGGGAATTAGCGAATGATATTGCTAGCCCGTTGGCGATAATTTTTAATAAATCTCTAAATTCGGGTATTGTACCGTTAGACTGGAGATTAGCTAATGTAGTTCCTATATTCAAGAAGGGGAAAAAAAGTGACCCGGGTAACTACAGGCCTGTTAGTTTAACATCTGTAGTATGCAAAGTCATGGAAAAATTTTTAAAAGAGAGAGTGGTTACGGAGCAGGAGGCCGATGGCAACTGGGATAGTTTACAGCATGGATTTACGAAAGGTAGATCGTGCCAAACCAACCTGATCTCCTTCTTTGAGAAAGTAACAGATTTTTTAGACAAGGGAAATGCGGTGGATCTAATATATCTGGATTTCAGTAAGGCGTTTGATACGGTACCGCATGAGGAATTACTGGTTAAATTGGAAAAGATGGGGATTGAAATGAAAATCCAGAGGTGGATAAGGAGCTGGTTAAAGGGGAGACTGCAGAGGGTAGTATTGAAGGGGGAACTGTCGGGTTGGAGGGGGGTTACCAGTGGAGTTCCTCAAGGTTCGGTTTTGGGTCCGATTTTATTCAATCTATTTATTGCTGACCTGGGAACCAAGAGTAGGAGTGGGCTGATAAAGTTTGCGGACGACACCAAGTTGGGAGGTATTGCCAATTCGGAAAAGGATCGGGATATCCTCCAGGGAGATTTGGATGACCTTGTAAACTGGAGTATTAGTAACAGGATGAAATTCAATAGTGAGAAGTGTAAGGTTATGCATTTAGGGATGACTAACAAGAATTTTAGTTATAAGCTAGGGACGCACCAGTTGCAAGTAACGGAGGAGGAGAAGGACCTAGGAGTCCTGGTTGATCGTAGGATGACTATGAGCAGGCAATGTGATGTGGCCGTCAAAAAAGCAAATGCGGTCTTGGGATGCATTAGGCGAGGTATTTCTAGTAGGGATAAGGAGGTGCTAGTCCCGTTATATAAGGCGTTGGTGAGGCCTCATCTGGAGTATTGTGTGCAGTTTTGGTCTCCCATGTTTAAGAAGGATGAATTCAAACTGGAACGGGTACAAAGAAGGGCCACTAGAATGGTCCGAGGAATGGAAGGCCTGTCGTATGAAAGGAGACTTGAGGAGCTCGGTTTGTTTTCCCTAACCAAAAGAAGGATAAGAGGAGATATGATTGCACTCTTTAAATATATCAGAGGGATAAATACCAGGGAAGGAGAGGAATTATTTCAGCTCAGTGCTAATGTGGACACGAGGACAAACGGATATAAATTGTCAGTTAGGAAATTTAGGCTTGAAATTAGACGAAGGTTTCTAACTATCAGGGGAGTGCAATACTGGAACAGCCTACCGGGGAAACAGTGGGGGCGAAGGACCTCCATGACTTTAAGATTAAGCTAGATAAGTTTATGGAGGAGATGGTATGATAGGATACCGGGCTTAGTCAATAGGTTAATTAAGTGCCGCACTGGTAAATAGTGCATGGGTCAATGATATGATATTCTTAACCTTTTTCCAGAGGGTATGGCTGGAGAGTCTTGCCCGCATGCTCGGGGTTCAGCTGACCGCCATATTTGGGGTCGGGAAGGAATTTTCCTCCAGGGTAGATTGGCTGTGGCCCTGGAGGTTTTTCGCCTTCCTCCGAAGCATGGGGCAGGGGTCGCTTGCTAAAGGAGTGGGGGGATCGGCTTATGTGGCCTGCATCTTGCAGGAGGTCAGACTAGATGATCATATTGGTCCCTTCTGATCTTGAATTCTTTGATTCTATGATTCTATGACTGTATAGGAAACAGGTCCTGTTTGAGTGATGACTGTGGCCGGGACCCATTTAGCTCTGGAAGTATAATTCCGAGCCAAAACTGGCTGCCCTGGGCTAAAGGTTCGGTCTTTTGCTCTGGGTGCCCGTCTGATTACTTGATATTGCTGCTGATGTTGCACAGTTTGTCTGGGTTCAGAAGGTTTCAGCAGATCAAAGCAAGTGCGCAGCTGTCGTCCCATCATTAGAAAGGCTGGGGAAGCCTGGGTCGTAGCATGAGGTGTGTTTCTATAGGAAAGTAAGAAGGTATCCAGACGCTTTTGAATGGAGTGTTGTCCCTTCGCTGATTTCAAAGCGTTTTTCATTGTCTGCACAAATCTTTCAGCTAATCCGTTGGTGGACGGATGATATGGTGCTGACGTGATGTGGTGTATCCCATTTGCCTTCATAAAATTTTGAAACTCCTGAGAGACGAACTGCGGTCCGTTGTCGCTCACAAGTTGTTCTGGCAGACCAAAACGACTAAAGAGTCCTCGTAGTTTTTGGATAGTACTCTCTGCAGTAGTGGACTGCATTATAGAGACTTCTGGCCATTTAGAATGGGCATCTACTGCCACCAAGAACATGCTTCCTTCAAGGGGGCCAGCAAAGTCAACGTGAATACGTTGCCACGGGTTTTCAGGCCAGTCCCATGGGTGTAGGGGTGCCCACTGGGGTGCATTTCTTACACTCTGACATGACATACAAGCTTTTGCCTTCTCTTCAATAGCACTGTCCAATCTAGGCCACCAAAAATAGCTTCGTGCAATTTCCTTCATGCGCACTATTCCACAGTGACCGGAATGTAGCTGTTCTAACACCTGTGATCTCAAGGGGGTGGAATAATGACACGCCTCCCCCACAATAAACAACCAGATTGGACCGATAACTCCGTCCGCCTGGACATGTAGGGAACAAGGTCGGGTGAGACCGGAGAGGTTTGTCGAGATTTTCCATGCATCACCAGGTCCATAACTTGGGATAATACTGGGTCAACGCGGGTTGCCTTCTTTATCTGAGTAGCAGTGATGGGTGTATTCTCTACCTGTTCAAAGTAGATGATTTCCTTTTGGGCACTATCTTGATGTTTGACCGGTAAAGGCAACCTTGAGAGGCCATCTGCATTGCCGTGCAGAGTGGATTTCCGATATTTGATTTCATATGTGTGTGCAGAAAGTATCAATGCCCAACGTTGCATATGACTAGCAGCTAATGGGGGAATGCCTGTGTAGGGTCCAAAAATTGATGTCAGAGGTCGATGGTCTGTAAGAAGAGTAAACTTTCGCCCAAACAGGTACTGATGAAACTTCCTAATTCCAAAAACAATTCCTAATGCCTCACGTTCGATTTGGGCGTAGTTAGTTTCTGCTTTGCTTAGAGTGCGTGAAGCAAAAGCAATAGGTCTTTCTTCTCCCGAAGGCATAATGTGTGACACGACCGCTCCCACTCCATAAGGGGAAGCATCGCAGGCCAATTGCAGGGGTAAGGATGGATCAAAGTGCGTTAGAACTTCAGAATTTAACAATGCATCCTTAGCTTTGTTAAATGCAACATCACAGGCTTCAGTCCACTTCCAGGCCTTGTTCTGCCCAAGGAGCTCATGAAGTGGTTTTAGCAGTGTGGCTATAACTGTGAGATGAACTTTCCATAATAGTTCAGTAGTCCTAGAAATGAGCGTAGCTGGCTTACATTTCGAGGTGGGGGAGCCTCCACAATAGCTTTAACTTTTGCAGGGGCCTTATGAAGACCTGCAGAATCGATGATGTGTCCCAAATATTCAACAGAGGGCTTGAAGAATTCACACTTGTCTTTGCGAACTCGTAGGCCATACTCTTCCAGTCTTTGTAGGGTAGCCTCTAAATTCTTTAAGTGATCCTCTTCATTTCTTCCAGTGACCAGGATATCGTCCAGATAGCACTGAACTCCTGACAAGCCACACAAGATCTGGTCCATAGCTCTCTGGAACAGGGCGGGAGCCGATGTGATTCCGAAGGGTAGGCGACAGTATCGATAAAGCCCCTTATGAGTCACAATAGTCAACAGCTCTTGGGACTTCTCATCGACGTGCATCTGTAAATATGCTTGACTCAGATCAATCTTACTGAACTTTTGTCCCCCAGCCAGGCCTGCGAAGAGGTCATCGATGCGGGGAAGCGGGTATTGCTCTGCACACAACACTGGGTTGACAGTGACTTTAAAATCACCGCAAATCCGGAGAGAGCCATCTTTCTTCACTATTGGAACGATAGGAGTGGCCCATGAGAAGTCTGCTTCAACTTTTGGCCTGATGGCATATGGCACAGTTCGGGCTTTCAGATATTTTGGTGGACTGCCAGGTTTAATGTTCAATGTCACAGTGATTCCCTTCATACTTCCCAAATCATCTCCAAAAACAGCAGCATGTTTCCTTAGTATAGGGGTTAGACTGGTTTCTTCTTTAGTCATCCGGTGCACTTCTGCCCAGTTCAGCTGAATCTTCCCAAGCCAAGACCTACCCATTAAGGCTGGGTAGTCACCTCTCACCACAAACAGTGGCAATTTAGCCGCCTGTCCATTGAGCTCCACCTTAACATCAATAGTGCCCAACATGGGCACAGCTTCACCTGTATACGTCTTCAGAACAGTTTTTGTTGCCTTAAGCGGAAGATGCTGTAGCTTTTCCTTATACACAGTCTCAGGAACCAGCGAGACAGCTGCACCGGTGTCTAGTTCCATGCGTATAGGTTTGCTCTCCAATAAGGGGGTTACCCAGTATTCATGTGAGCCCGCTGCCAAAGACAAAACATGCAGTGGCACTTCCTCTTGTGAGGAGGTGTCACCTTGATCATCCTGGGTCTGCTCTAGGGTATGCAAGGTTCCTCTTTTTGTCGGCCAGACCACAGGCCTCTTTTTATTTTGTTTACAGGCATACTCAATGTGTCCCTTTTTGCCACAGTGTCGACACACCAGGTCCTTACACCAGCATTCTGATGCCTGGTGACCCAGCTTACCACAGCGGTAACATTCTTGACTCTGCACCGTTTTGTGGGTCAGTTCTTGTGACACTTTTTGCACCGTAGGGGGATGCACCGATGTATTGTGCCTCCCTTGTAGCCAGTTCCATGGAGACAGCAATATCAACAGCCTTCTGTAATGTAAGCTGAGCCTCTGTCAGTAGGCGCTTCCGTATAGCTTCACTGCAGAGGCCACACACTAACCTGTCACGCAGGGCATCATTTAACATCTCTTTAGATTCACAGTGTTCTGCTAGCTTTTTAAAAATGGCTACAAATTGTACAACTGTTTCATCTTCCTTTTGGTCTCTTTTGTGGAACCTATATCTTTCAGCAATTACCAGTGGTTTTGGGGAGAAATGAGACCCCAGGATTTCCACAATGTCACTGTAAGATTTAGTCTCAGGCTTAACAGGGTGTAGTAAGCTGCGTAGCAGGGAGTAGGTTTTAGCCCCTACAACAGTTAAGAATATTGGCACCTTCTTCGCTTCTGTAATGTCATTTGCAATACCAAAAAGCTCAAAACGCTCAGTATACACATGCCACTGCTCTGTATTCTCATCAAAAGGCTCCAGGGGCCTGGTCAGAGTAGCCATGATTTTTAGTTTCACTTTCACAGTCAGTGCAAACAAGCAGCTTTTTTTCTTTGTTTGGTCTTTACCTTGACTTCTGCTTCCTTCTGTTACTGGAGCAGCACCAGGATCCCACCCTCGTCGCCAGTGTTATGTCCTAGGGGCAGCCGGTGTAGGAAGCAATCACTTGAGGCCAGAGAGCAGACAGCTAACCAAAACCTCCATTTTATTTACAGAAACAGAGAGCTCACTCAGCCGGTTGAAACCGGCTGAGCTATCCCTTAATAGTCTAACTCAGTTGCCATAGTAACAAAACCCATGACAACCAAATACACAACATATAGTGTAACAGAAGAAAGGGAGCAGAGATCTTTTTAAAGCCCATCTTTTCTGCAGATGACTCATTTGCCTTTCCCAGTAATTGGTCTGGGGTGAATACATCACTGTAATATATTTGGATTGCACTAATTCAGTTGATACCTCTGTCAGAACAGGAAGCTTTTCCTACCAGAAGGGCAAGAGATAGACAATGAAGGGGGTGTGGAATGTCAACTTGAACTCAAAGCAGAAAAGCATACTTTGCCGTGACAAACAAAATCAAATAGTTTGATGTAATTAAGAATTTCTGTTGGTGTTTGTTTATATTTTTTAACACAGAAAAGTTCCAATGCAATTGCAAAAGCACCAGCTGTCTCTGCAAGGGTTTAGCCTTCTCTCTTTGTAGGAAGAGCCTAGTAGAGAGGGAGGAGATTCTGGAAGCTCGGTAGCAAAGCAGTCTCTGACAGTAAAAATCGTCTGGCCTTGGCTTACAGTCAAAAGATACAATTACCCAGTTTTAGTTTGGCTGTTACTGGAAGAAGTTGTGTGGCTGCTGTTGCTTCCATTTATTGGTTCTGCTCCAGTAAAAAAAAAAATGCTGTTATCATTCTGGTTTTACTTTAGTTATTAGTTTGTTTTATTTAAAGAAATTAAAAGCATATAAATATATTGCTGCCCCAAACCTTGATACGTTTCCTCCACTGAAAGAAACATGGTGTATAGCAGGGGTGGCCAACCTGAGCCTGAGAAGGAGCCAGTATTTACCAATGTATAGTGCCAAAGAGCCACAGTAATACGTCAGCAGCCTCCCCATCAGCTCCTCCGCCCCACTCCCAGCGCCTCCCACCCACTGGCAGCCCCGCTGATCAGCACCTCTCCCCCCCTCCCCGCACCTCTCAATCAGCTGTTTCGTGGTGTGCAGGAGGCTCTGGTGGGGATGGGGAGGAGTGAGGGCACTGCAAGCTCAGGGGAGGGGGCAGGAAGGGGTGGGGTGGGGACAGGGCCTGTGCAGAGCCAGGGGTTGAGCAGTGAGCACCCCCCGGCACACTGGAAAATTGGCGCCTGTAGCTGCAGCCCCAGAGTTGCATAATAACTCTGAAGAGCCGCATGTGGCTCCGGAGCCACAGGTTGACCACCCCTGGAGTATTGGAACATAGACCAGTATGATCCAGTATGGTAATTCCTATCTAGTCTCCAGCTGTGAAGAAGAAGAAACTCTGCAGTAGGTAGGTATTGGGATAACCTGACCCTTGGGCAAAGTTCCCTCCTACAATAGAAATTTGCGTGTGCCCTGTGGCATTATGATAAAACATGAGACTATTTGTAAGCTAGATGGGAGGGTGATGTAGTGGTACTCTTCTAAGCTCCCCCCTCCCCCCCAAAATAGGCTGCACCTGTGAGTTGCCTAATGGAAATGCCACTTATAGTAGATTGTGCAGTTATTCAAAATATGATAATGTGTGCTCCACAGGGCTCTTTGAGTTTGGCTGTGGCTTGAATGCTTTGTAAAATATGCTAGCCAGGGGGTCAGACTAGATGATGATGATTTTCTTCTGGCCTTAAAAAAAACATAAATCTATGAATATGCCTATTGGCTCTGCTGGGCTCTTTGGGCTTGGCTCCTTGATTGTGGGGGACAGAGAGGGGAAAAGGGTGGTGGCATTTTCCAAATGCCATCCATATGAGGCACCAAAATGAGCCCTTACAGTAAATAATGCAGATCTGTTCTCCTCCTCCTTCTTACTTGAGGAATGGCATAGTTAACAAGTTTGACATCTAAACTTCCATCACTGAGCATCTGAGTTAACCGCTCAGCAAGATGAACAGGGCAGCTCACATTTCTCAGAGCTATTGTTCAGAGCTTACTACAGACTCATCTCTATATCAGTTACGCTCAGCTATAATTTTGAGGTTCTCTCTAAACCATAACAGTAAAAGATTTACTTTTTTTTTAAATTGAAACCTGAGATTCTGGAGAACAAGATAGTAGCTTCAGAGAGAGATTGATATGGTGTATGGGTGTGTGCTGTTTCCAAAACTTGGCTGTAGAAGAAACCCAAGTTTGATGGGTGTTTTCATTTATTCCCAATGTTGCTATCTCTTATGACTGGCAAGGAGTAGCAGTTGCTATTTAGATAACATACACAGGTTTTGCAGGAAGGAAGTGGTTTGTATTACTCTGCACAGGAGGACAATTATGGGATAACCTGTCCATTACAGGCAATTTTTCCTAACCATGTTAATTAGCGGTTGGCTTGTGCCTTGAAGCTTGAGGGTTTATATTCCTGTTTTTCACCCTTTTAAATATAACTATGGATGCTTTTTATTAACCATATACATATCTTTTATTTTAAATTCCACTATGCTCTTGGCCCCAATGATATTTTGTGCCAATGAAATCAGGGCTTTAGTCATACATTGCATAAAATGTATTTCCTCTTATCTGTTAAAAAAATGGTTTCCTTTTACTTTCATTGACTGTCCCCTTGTTTGTTGCAAGGGTATGCAAAGGCACAATTTACTTGTCTATAGCATCCATTGCTTTGCTTTCAAATCCTGTCTTTTATATTTCCCCACATTAGGGGTAGTCAATAGGTGGTCTGGGGGAGCCAAAGCCAGACCACCAGATACTTTTGGATGGCCTGCAAAATCTTTTAATTTACATATTATCATCATTGTTGTTGTTGTTTTGTACTATTTTCTCTGGGGTCTGGACTATACATTAATCAAGAAATTTGGACCTTGACAAAAAATAGACTACCTCTGCCCCACATCATTGGTACTAGTATGAATCATGACACTTAATGTATCATTACATTTGTCATCTTTATGGATAGTGTGCAACTCACTACCGTATGGCTACCACATCACCAGATATTGATGAGCCAGAACCTCAGCTAATATAGATCGGTAGCTCCATTGAAGCCAATTGAGCTTCACTGATTTACACCAGCTGAGGAATTGGCCTTGTGTTTCTAATAGAATTTTCTGTCAGTGCAGCCTACCTACATCTCACAGCTGTATTATTGTGTACTGGAGGCACTTCCATGGTATGTACCAAAACAACCCTAAACAAACCAACTTTCTCTATCAGAAGGTGGGTGTCATCTTCTCCACCTTGATTTCCTCCCATCATGATACCAGCTTCTTCAACTGGACGATCAGGGAAGCTAGTACTGAGTACTGCTCTGACGTCTCCATATGCTGTCTCTGTATTTAAGTATTCTGCCCATCTCTGCTCCAGTTCAAATACAAGATGCTGTACTTAGGCTGTAAGGACCAGGAGTCATTTGCACCAAGTACATGTGCATTATGCAAGTCAAATAGTTGTACATTTTATATCTGTGCTATGAACTTTGTAGAACCATGATTAATCCAATGCTATCTTCTTCCTCCCTTGTTACATTAGAGATTTTACTCTGAGATTTGATATTGCTTGACATACATTTTACCTTTACATTAGATTATTTTGTACATTTATTTAGCCTCCCCTTTTTTGCTTTGATCCAATAATAATCTTTCATTGGTGGTTTAATTATTTTTCCACCAGAGTGGATAGAAAATAACAAAATTTAATTTGTAAAGGCAGCAAAGAGTCCCGTGGCACCTTATAGACTAACAGACGTATTGGAGCATGAGCTTTCGTGGGTGAATACCCACTTCATCGGATGCATGTAGTGGAAATTTCCAGGGGAAGGTATATATATGCAAGCAAGAAGCAGGCTAGAGATAACGAGGTTAGTTCAATCAGAGAGGATGAGGCCCTCTTCTAGCAGCTGAGGTATGAAAACCAAGGGAGGAGAAACTGCTTTTGTAGTTGGCTAGCCATTCACAGGCTTTGTTTAATCCTGAGCTGATGGTGTCAAATTTGCAGATGAACTGAAGCCCAGCAGTTTCTCTTTGAAGTCTGGTCCTGAAGTTTTTTTTCTGCAGGATGGCTACCTTTAAATCTGCTATTGTGTGTCCAGGGAGATTGAAGTGTTCTCCTACAGGTTTTTGTATATTGCCATTCCTAATATCTGATTTGTGTCCATTTATTCTTTTCCATAGGGACTGTCCAGTTTGGCCGATGTACATAGCTGAGGGGCATTGCTGGCATATGATGGCATATATTACATTGGTGGATGTGCAGGTGAATGAACCGGTGATGGTGTGGCTGATCTGGTTAGGTCCTGTGATGGTGTCGCTGGTGTAGATATGTGGGCAGAGTTGGCATCGAGGTTTGTGGCATGGCATCGAGGTTTGTTCCTGAGTTAGAGTTACTATGGTGCAGTGTGCAGTTACTGGTGAGAATATGATTCAGGTTGGTAGGTTGTCTGTGGGCGAGGACTGGCCTGCCACCCAAGACCTGTGAAAGTGAGGGATCATTGTCCAGGATTGGTTGTAGATCCCTGATGATGCGTTGGAGGAATTTTAGCTGGGGACTGTATGTGATGGCCAGTGGAGTTCTGATGATGAAGATGTCATCAATGTAGCGTAGGTAGGTCCATGGTGGCTAGGATGGTGTTTTCTGGAAGGTCACCACTGCATTGTAGTTTTCTCAAGAAATCAGTGGTGTCATGGAGATAGCTGGGAGTGCTGGTGGCATAGGGTCTGAGCAGAGAGTCCACATATCCAGACAGTCCTTCAGTGAGAGCGCAAGAGAAACTGCTAAGCTTTAGTTCATCTGCAAATTTGACACCAAACTGAAGCATGGCACTATAGAGCTACCTCAGGCCTCAATGGGGTGCTCATGAGGGGGGCTGCCTGGGCATACCCACAGCTTTGACTCTAAATCATAAAAAGCAGTATGCCCTCACTCACTTGCACTGCAGCTGATTTTCAAAATTGTACTCTAATTGCAATGTCCATTCATGCAAATGCTGATATTTATGCTTCAGTCCCTCTGAGGTAACAAGGAGCACAGCCTTTATCACACTTATTTTTTTATATATTCCACTCTTAAAGCAAATGAAACACACTACCCTTGTGCATTTCTCTATTCTGAAGAATCCAAAGACACAAAGCTTCTTAGAATAAAAGGTTCAGCTCTCCCTTCACAAAAACATTTTCTGTGATTGGCAAATCAGAAAGTGGTCAATCACAAGACAGCTATAGAGATGTTTTTCATTTCTAGTAACAGCAGGATGCTAACAGGAGAGTTAAGACGACCAAAAAAAAAAACAGAGAAGAAAATCCATTGATTTGTTGACAGAGGCCTAGCAGCTGTCACAGTAAAACACGGTTCTCTTGCACTTAATCAATGTCAGCCTCCAACCAAATCGTTTTGTAGCCCCGATGAAAAGCAATCAAGAGGAACACCTTCATAAGCATGAAACTTGCTAGATGGAGTTCAATGAAGTGTGTCGCTAAGCTTAGGCACTCCAAGTGTGATGCATGACCCAAAAGCTAATCAGAAACACTTAACCCTTTCAAAGAAGGCAACAATTATTGGCCCTTTTTAAAGGTAGCGATTGCATTCCTATCTTGAGCTATAATTTTTAAAAGATATCGTGTCTACTTTGATGTGTCTCAAAAAGTGAGAAACGACTTCAAATATATTTTATTTTTGTGGGAGCCAGCGCAGAAACAGTGACTAATTTTGTTACCAACCTTTCACGGTGTCTTCTGAGAATACTTGCAGCACTAAAAGCCTTCATTAGTGTTTCTACCACAGCTCAAAAATTAAATGTGCTGAAGACTAGGAAATTCCTCATCACTTAGTTTCTAAATGTAAGTCAAAACACTGACATTATACTCTAAGTTATTTAACAGTTCTCCCATGCAATTAACTTAAATTTCACATTCATGAGCCTTTTATTGGCCAAAGCAGAGGGCAGAGTATGTTGTGGATCTAGTCTGTCAAGTTCATTAAAATGAAACAGTAAACCAGACAGAGGGCTTTATTTTACAGTTCATTGGAGGGGAGGGGTACATCAGCAATCTTTATACCATGCCACCAGCAGTGTGCAGTATCATGCTGTCAGAAGTGGTGGTGGCGGTGGAAGTTAACACAGAGGTATTGTTGACATCATGGTGACTGATAATATTTTGAATGCTTCGGGAACTATCTGCTCACTAAATGAAGGAAGAAGGTTGAAAACGAGCCATTTGCTGAATTTTAATTAAAACAGAGCAGTGGCATATGGTGCAAGGAAATGTATATCCATCAACTAGTGTGCCATTTGACAGCTATTGCAACCCCATGCAATATCTTTGGGGACCATATTGTATTAAGCGTATAATGGTCTATGTAGGACTGTGAACCAGGGATTGTGTTCAATTCTTGAGGATGGGGAGAGTTGCCACAACTCCACCAGGAACTAAGAATGATGAGGGGTGGGTTAAGATGAACCACTCAGTTTGTTAACACTTCCACAAAGGTACTCCATCTGTGGAGGCTTGGATATACTGGTTCAAATTGGATTTTTCAGAGGCCAATTGACAAAGAAAGGACTTTTGGCATAAGAAGGCTGCTTTTAAATAGATCTGGCCTTCTTTCTGATCCAGCAAGTTTGACAGGACCTTTTGTCCAAAGGCCCCAAACCCTGCAGAAGGGTTGGAAAGACTTTTGCATACTAGGGCCCCATAAGACTAAGAGGTGTCCGCTGGTAAGCTTTTAGCATGCGAATAGGGACTGGTATTGATTTTTTACATGTTTTCTCTGTAATGCTTTTACCTTAAGAATTAATGTGCTTGCTTAGAAGGTGGTGTGTGTGGTAACTTGTAACTGCTGTCAATGCCCATTTCGTAGCTCTCGGAGAGAAAGCAGAGCACAGCTGCTGGCCTTTAGGCAGATTGGCTTGCTGAGGATATCACAGTGAAAGGTAGGGAGTTGTGCAGCCTTAAAAGCCTTGATCAGAATGGAGTGCGACAAAGGTCCCTACCCAGAGACAAGTGAAGGCTACAAACCTGAGACCTGAACTGGTAACTCAGTGGACCACAGTGGGGGTGGGTGATAGGTGGGAAGGATATACAGGTGCAGTTACCCTAGAACCATGACAGCCATGAACTAATCCATTTAGTGCAGGTAGGAACATGACAACTCTTGATTCATCGTTCCTAGCTAGACCCTGAACTGTGCAGCACTTTGTTGTGAAAATAAACTTCTCTTGAATTCAATCACAGGCCTAGTGGCTAAAAGCTGCTCTTCAAAATCCAGAAGTGTCATAGAGCGAGAAAGAGAGACAGAAGGGCTAATTAAGAGGGAATTTCTAGAATACTTTTACGGAATTTGGATGGGAAGGAGAAAAGTTCATTTTTCCTGGTCTCAGCCTGTACTAAGGATTTCTCCCCATGTAAACTCTCAGTCACTCCCACACTTGCTTACACGCTTATGCTCCCCAATCAATCTCCCCTTAAACAGTCAATACACGTGGCCTGAATGTTTGCTGTCGGTTTCTTCTGAATGGTACAAATGATCCTGCTTCTGGGTTTCTATAATTCTGTCCTCCCCCCAGCCCCGACTCCTTCCCGCACTGGACAATGCACATGTCTGGCCTAAAATTCTGTTCAACTCTGATGCAGCCAATGGAAATTGACATTTCCCACTTCTCAGGTTAGCCTAATGTTAATTAAAGCATCACACTGCACGATTGCCATCTATTTTCATGAACTTCATGCTATTATAAAATCAAGCTGTTTCCACATATGAATAAATATTTAAAGTCAAATGTCAGACTCCTGAATCTGAATACAAATACTAGGATATGGATATGTTCTTATGTACATTGTGGTTTAAGAAAAATAGCAAAGATATATCCATGTATAAAATATGTGGTATTCAATGTATGTTTTATAGCCGGGAATACCATGAAATGAAATCATGATCCAGTCGGTCTAGACTATGGAGATAGCACTATGTTGCTACTGTATATTGGCCAGACACCATTGTTAACCTTACTGAGAGCTCAGTCAAAAACATTCATTATCAGATGAAATTATTCAGGCAAATTTTCAAAGCAACAATTAAAATAAAAATGTGCATCTGAAAGGCCTGGGATGAAGTAGTACTGAACACAGAGACCTTTAAACGCTGAATACTAGTTTGTTGGATGTTCCATAATTTTTCAACTCTGACTAAAGCACCACTAATTTATCCACAATGAAAATTACTGGAGCCCAGAATACTCGCTAATGAAAGTGGAGATCTGTAAATGACATTTATAGTGTGATGTTAATGCTAACTGTAGTAGTATTCCTGGGAATAAAACACACACAAGTAAAATTTTGTGAATTGTCACTCAAAAGTTCAAGGCTACTTAAATCTCTTTCAATTAACTAAAATAGAGTCAGAAGTTAGTATGGATTTTGTTTTGCTCCATTAAGGTCTTGCCAGGGTGAATCTACAGTGTGGTATCAGGGTCCACACTGCCTGTTAGTATCCAGTAAGCTAGCACACTGTATACTCCCACCCTGGCTTGCCACAAACTAACTCTCTGAATACACAAGCCCTTAGAGTCCTGCTATTCCTCTTGATTCTCTACTTGCTCCTGAAGTTCAATTGGCTTAATAACTGCTTTGATCAGGGACCATGTGTACTGTTGTAATCATGGCTAGTGCTGTTATATGTAGTATAATGCTCCAATCACAGCTCACTCTGTACTGCTGGAACTATGGAGTGCAGAGGGATTGCTTCCCCAGGTTACTAGGGCTATTCCTATGGAAATATAGGGTAGCAGCCACACAGTGACTGGTAAGACAAAGTCTGCATCAAGCCCTTTTGGCATGGCTTTTGTCATAGGATCTCAAAGCATGTGACTGTAATGGGTTGTGCTCACCACCATGGCACCTCCTACTGGTTGCTCTGGAAATTAGCTCTGCCATCAGGAGGGCGCTCTCCTCAGGTGATATCTCACACTCCGTCACTGCTTCTCCACTGTCTCCGCTATCTGTGGGGACCCGCGTCGCTCCCAGACCACGGAATCCTCTTCAGTGCACGGCCCTTCGGCTGCGCCCCAACTCTGTTGTCTCGTCCCTTCCAGGGGAACCGGCAGTCCTTCACCAGTCCTTTTGCTGCAGTGGGTAAACTGCAGCTCCTAGTCCAGCCCCTTGCTCAGGGGCAAACTGCAGTCCTTTGAGTGGCCACTTCCCTCGGGGGCCAGTGGGGCAAAGGGGGGGGGCAGGGGCAAAGGGGGGCCCCAGACCCACCTGCTACTCTGGGCCCCGACCCAGGGACCCTATAGCTGGCAGCTGCTCACTGCCTCTCCTTCCCCTCTGCTGCTACCTGCTTTCCCTGGGCCACTTCCCTGTAGCCCCAGCATGTACCCTTGCCCTGTATCAAGGCCTCAGTCTGGGAGCCAGCCAGGCTGGAGCTCCGCTTGCTCCCCTGACCCTGCCCAGCACTGCTCTGTCCCAGGTACTTCTCTCTACAGGCAGCCAGTCCTTCTCCCTCAAGCTCCAGGGGAACTATTTATGTCAATGGGACTGCACATGGTGCAAGTCAGTGACAGATTTGTTGCTCAGATTCTGAGAATTCCATATAAGGGGTGGGAAAAAACCCTGTGAAGTCAAAGGCAGTGAAAGCACAAGTATTGCTGATTTAATTCCAGGTGGAAAACATTTTGTGCAGTTGTCAGAGAGACACTAAAATGGTTTCCAGAATGTGAAGGAAGCATTAAACACTGACTGGAATGCAGCTTCTGTTGAAAGAGAGCCTTTCCTTCTGCAGAAAGCTTCCCTTGTAACAAATCCTCTCTGGCCAGTTCAGATGAGTGGTCTGTATTATGGCCAATAGTAATAAATATTACAAAAGGAGAACTCTCCTTGCATTACAATACACAAAACTCCTTTTAACAAAGGAAAACCACGATTCCCCCCTCTTCTTGTTTGACTCAAGAAAGGGCACAAAATGCCTGCTGGTCTCTTCTATCAGGATCTTCTCTGAAGTGGCAGAATTTTGGCAAACCAGTATTGCTGACTTGTGGATATTTGATGGGCTGTGTGCTGTGAGTGTTGTAGAATCATAGGACTGGAAGGGACCTTGAGACATCATCTAGTCCAGTCCTCTGCACTCATGGTAGGGCTAAGTATTATCTAAACCATCCATGACAGGTGTTTGTCTAACCTGCTCTGAAAAATCTCCAATGATGGAGATTCTATAACCTCCCTGGGCAATTTATTCCAGTGCTTAACCATCCTGACAGTTGGGAAGTAATTTTTCCTAATGTCCAACCTAAACCTCTCTTGCTGCAATTTAAGCCCATTGCTTTTTGTCCTATCCTCAGAAGTTAAGAAAAACAATTTTTCTCCCTCCTCCTTGTAACAACCTTTTATGTACTTGAAAACTGTTACCATGTCCCCTCTCAGTCTTCTCTTTTCCAGACCAAACAAACCCAATTTTTTCATTTTTCCTTCATAGGTCATGTTTTCTAGACCTTTAATCATTTTTGTTGCTCTTCTCTGGACTTTCTTGTACTATTATGTTTCTTGAGGCAATTCTCTTGTAGGCAAAACGCAGTTTGACCATTGGCCATTTTTAATGCAATTGCTGGGACTTTGTGCATGCTAGACGTTTTCTCTGTGAGGTCAAGGTGAGACTTGCCTGTCCAATACTCACAAACATCACTGCCTCTGGTTCTGCTATATACCAGGAGATTCTTTAAAATGCCAGTTGTGCAATGTAAAGGGCCAAGTTGAGAGACTCCATTATTTAGTGGAAATAGCACTGGACTGGGACTCAGGAAACCTGGTTCTATTCCTGTCACTCACTGATTTGCTGTGTGACCTTGGGCAAGTTACTTCATCTTTCTGTGCCTCTGTTTCCCATCCCATCCTTCATTGATCTTGTCCATGTGGACTGTAAGTTCTTTGAGGGCAGGAATTGTCTCCTACTATGAATTTGTACTACACCTAACACAATGGGGTCCTAATTTCAGCTGGGCACCACTGTTACACAAATAATTAATAACAACAGTGTTTGTCACTGAATTTATGAACATGCTGGATGTCTTCACAGAAAAATACTTGCACCCTGGACCCCCTCCAGAGCCCACCTTAGTTAGTGGCAAGGTCTCCATTGACTTCGGTGGGCTTTGGACAAGATCCCTGTAAACAACCTTGCTTCATTGGAGAATACAAAAAGCTTTGACAGAGCCATTGCTTCTTGTGTAGCTGATGCGCCACAATATTTTTTGTCACTTCATTTCATGCCATAATGCTACATAGCACACTGTAAATGTATCCCCCAATGTCTGGGATTTATGTGTGCTTTACACCCCTTTCACAATGATATAATGCAGCCTGACACACCATAAATTGTTTTGAATAACACATTGTTTCAGAAGCTATGAGAATATCTAAACATTGGGTGCTTTTGCTCAAAAACAGATTGTTACTCTAATTTCATTGCTACTCTAATTTCATTGCTACTTCAAATTAATCCAGCTACTATGTGTTGGAGTGGGATGGGTAGGAGAAGGAAGTTTGTTTGTTTGGTATTTGTTGGTTTAAAAAAAACCCCAAAATGCTTACCATCGAGAGGTAATCAGTCAATTTGTGTTTTGTGGTTGTAGTTCGTATAATGCAAATATTTCACCAAAGCATCACATACCGTAAGAGCGTCTGAATCTAGACGTGATAAATCGACCCCCCGAGAGCTCTCCCATCGACTCCTGTACTCCAGCGCCGCGTGAGGCACAAGCAGAGTTGACGAGGGAGCGGCAGCAGTCGACTCACCGCGGTGAAGACACCACAGTAAGTCGATCTAAGTATGTCAACTTCAGCTACGTTATTCATATAGCTGAAGCTGTGTAACTTAGATTGATATTCTTCGCCCCCCGCTAGTGTAGACCAGGGCTTAGATAGGGAATTTTTTTATTCTTGTTTGAAAATGAACACAAGCATGTCTAAATATAAAACTGCTGAATAAAGTTTAATAGGAGCATTTCAAAACATCATCCAGTTTTTCCCAAATGCACTCACTGTGGAACAACTAGCCCACATGCCCTGGGTTTTAATCCACCTACTTTCTCTGTCTGACCCATTTCATCTTTATTTAGTGATGCTCATCACTGTAGTATCTGAATGCGACTCAAGAGGTAATAATCACAGTCACAAATGGCCAGTAATACAGAATCTATTTTTTTTTCTTGCTACTTTTCCCCTAAGGTATTCATAGCAATTTGTATATAAAATATTTTTCCTTTCTCTTTTCCTGCCTCTCATACTACCATGCTACTACTTCTCTTCTCTCTCACATTCCTCTTTTCTTCTACCTCTTCCTTTTGCTCTCATCTTATTTTTGTTTTTAATAATTGTGGTTATGATACTTAGCTCTAACATACTACTTTTTGTTGCAGCTGCAGGAATATTCTGCGATGTTCTCTTAAAACTTACTATTTCCACAAACATTCCTGTCAATTAGTTTCTATGCTAGAATACTTGCAGAAGGCAAACCCAAAAGGGGAATGGAAACAGTTTTGACTGCAAAGGACCAGCACAAGATCTGTTAATCACTTAAGACCTCTTTTGAACTGAAGTATATTTCTTATGATTTCAGTTTCCCGGTGAGAGAGAGCACTCCAGTTAATTTCTAATTCAGTTTTAGGGTGAAATTCACCCCTGTGCAGAAGAATAGCACAAAGTTTAAGGGAAATGTATGTGATTTGTATAAAGGCCTCATGCCAGGCTTCTACACAGGAATGTATTTTGCCCTATATCTCAGTTAGAAATGAACTGTAGAACTCTCCTAAAGACACTGAGCTGTAGCAAATAAAGCAGAGGAAAATGAAAACCACAATAAACATTTATAGACACTGCAAGTTAATGATATTTTCAAAGAATTATAAGAAATTGCAGTAAACATTTGGAGAGTGCTTTTGGAGTTTCCAGAATAGGAACCAACTACAATATTTAAACTATCCATCCACAATATGTCAACCGTGTCTGTCCATGCAGTTCAGATATTTACCTCTTGATTACTTGCTGTATATTGGGATAATGCCTTTTAATCTGATGAGGATACTTGTGCAACAAAGGCAAGCATCTGTAATAGTAGATCAGTATTAACTGAGTAGTGCACTTAACTAACCTCGTGCTGTCTCTGAAGAGATATTTTTTTCAGAGAGTGCATATACAATCCCTTTATTTCATATCTTTCTCTGCTTCAGCTGTCTATCTTCTAAACTATTTACATCAAGATTGAGTAAAATTTTCAAAAGCAACTACATGATTTAGGACCCTAAGTGTCATTAACGTTCCAGGGCTCCTAAATCATAAAGTAAAATCTTCAATAGCACCTATGTGTAATTAAAAATAAGAGCAGTTTCAAAGAGCTCCATTCAAACAAACAATCTACCTACCCCCAAATATACCGTATTTTCCGGCGTATAAGGCGACTGGGTGTATAAGACGACCCCCTAATTTTACAGTTAAAACATAGGTTTTGGCCTATACTCGCCGTATAAGACTACCCCCCCTTCCGAGGTGGGGAGCCCAGAGCCTTTTAAATCCCAGCCACGGCCGGGAATCAGAGGGCTCTGGGCTCCCCGCTGCGGCGGGGAGCCCAGAGCCTTTTAAATCCCAGCCGCGGCGGGGAGTCAGAGGGCTCTGGGCTGCCCGCTGCGGCGGGGAGCCCAGAGCCTTTTAAATCCCAGCTGCGGCTGGGAATCAGAGGGCTCTGGGCTGCCCGCTGTTTATACCCGGCGTATAAGACAACCCCCGATTTTTGGGGGTTGTTTTTTAGTATAAAAAGTCGTCTTATACGCCGGAAAATACGGTAGTTTTCTTTCCATCAAATTGGCCAAGGCAATATTTAAGGACAGGCTTAAGGACTAATATCTCATGACTCATCAGCATTAGAAATTGCCAAGGATGCATGATATAGTAATTAAATGGCTCAGTAATTTATCACATGGACAACACCACCACATAGGTACTGTGTAACTGGGTATGTATGCACATTTAGTGGGAACATTTTTATGGCAATACCATTAGATTTTGAGTCTTGACACCATTCTATGCAGAGTGTGGAGGGTAATTCTGAATGTTATTTGATCAATAGAAGTGATGAATCATCAACTGGATTTATTTTATGAGCACTACATTTATTTAAAAAACAAGTGGAAAAACAATCAATTGGAAAAATCTACATTAACTCGTATCTCCTCTTACCTAAAAATATACACATACACATCTTTACTTTGGGGGGAAATGGTCACTGACTAAGCCTACAATTGAAAAGCACCTCAGCATTACAAAATTGCTTATTTTCCTCAGGAATGCAGAAAAGGTGAAAATGAAGACCTCGTCCAAATGTAAACCCACCGTTAAATAAAGTGTGAATGCCAATATATTAAAGCACTGGTTTGGCAAGCACAGTTCCAAACAACACATTTAGACAGCAGTACCTAGGTGTTATTGCTGGATCTGAAATGTGCTCCTATAGACTTAGCAGCCTGATTAGGTGCTTACACAGAGCAAAACAGATATTCTGCCACACTAATGCGAGACAGTTTCTGCATTAATAACTCTGACAGCAGGCTTATAAGCAATGTGCAAAGATCTTGTCACAAATATATTCATTAATTCATATATCCCCCCCTCTATTTTATGCTTCACGTATAAAGAATAAGACCTATTGAAAACTCTAAAATCTAATGGCTTATGAGGGGTTGGAACTTAAAGCAACACATGCAGCATTGGAGTCAAATTTTATTTAGCTTTCCACTTTAAGAAGATAAATACAATTATTTCTCTTGCTGCAGAGACAAACCAGGTTGACTTAAACCCCGAATACACATTCTGATCAACTCCAGTCCAAGACTGATTTCCGGTTACAGCCCGTGAAAGTGGCAGACTTTTTTTTTTAAAGTACAGTTACACTTAAAATTATTATTCAAAATAAATTTATTCCGACTTTGGAAGTTTTGTCAGTGCAAATCCAGAATGGGTGCTTTTAAGAAAATTTCTTCTGAGCCAATAAACATGAATTAAACACAATATTGTTCCATAAAGTAAAATTTTACATAGTTTGGAGGAGGAAAAAAAGGCCCTCAAACAGGCTCATTTTTAAGTGTTCAGAAATTCAAAACAAGCAACACATTGCAACTTAACTTCCTTTTGGTGGATGGAGAAAGAAAGAAAATAGGAAGGACATTAGAACAAGGGAAAGAAGGATCTGCCAGGCAGTGGGGATGCAACATTTCAAAGAAGCATTGGCACAGGTAATAAAACTGTGTGCTTCTCAAACCATTTTTCACAGGTCTTTCCCCCCCCCTCAAACCCTTTTCACTAGGAAAGCTATTAATCATTATGATTAAATATTTGCTGATAGTGCCATAGGACTCCATGGTACATTACACAGCAATTAAAGAAATCGGGCCTTTACACTAGATTGACACCAAAGTAAGTCCAAGTAACTAGACGTGCAAAATGGTATAATGTCATGGAGAGTCAGGCCCATGGTCTCTTACCATCTAAGGCATCAAGCCTGCAAGTTACAACATGTGGGTGGATTCCCACATCAAAGGGGAAACCCATTGATGGGGCTTCTGGCTGGAACATTGGTTCACTCAGACATTGTAACTGGCCAAATCAGGGTCTAAATAGAGGAAAAGACTGAAGGAAATTGCATCAGGCAAGTTGAAGACCAGGAGGAAGGAATACATCAAATAAGGTAACCTTGTCCAGTGGAAAGGGCACTGGACTCAGGAGACCTGGATTCCATTCCTACCTTTGACACTGACCTGCTCTGTGACCTGCAAGTCATTTCTCTTTCTGTGCATCTACCTAGATTGTAAGCTCTCCAAGGCAGGGACTGTCTCCTGCTATGTATTTGTACAACGCCTACCTAACACAAAATGGACCCCGTTGTCTGTCAAGGGCTTTAGGTACTACTGTAATACAAATAGTTATTTTTATTTACTGAGGTGACCTGTCATTACACATCACTTTAGTTCCTTTATTACTATTTGTATTTTTCTCAGACTATAGATTGATTAAAGTTTGTGAGGGAAAAATGACTTTGAAGAGGGATTTGAAGGAAAAAGAGGGGTTGGCAGAGGACATTTTCAAGGTTAAGGCACAAAGGAGTATGTGAAAGGTTAAAAACAGGAAGTGGAAAGAAACAGGAAACCTCTAGAATACTCTTGCCTAGTTAGGATTCAGTAGACTGTTTGGGCGAGATTCTACTGGAATAACTGTTGACTTCACTGGACTTTCTCCAGATTTGCCTCAGTGTACCTGAGGCAGAATTTGGCCCACAGAATTAAGTTTTAATTAGACCAAAAATGATGAAGTAGAAGAAATATCTAATGGAATATAGTGAATGATCCTCGGCTTTCTGGCTGCACTCATTCAGCATATACACCTGTATGTTTTGGAAAGTGTGTGTGTGTGTGTGTGAGAGAGAGAGTGTTAAGGGCTCAAAAGAGTTTGAATTGCCTTGCTTTTGGACATCCCTACCTACTTGTCATGCTGCACACTTCCAAGAAGCACAGTTGGTGTCTGGGAAGCATGCTGAACAATTAGAAGTTTAACAAACGGAAAATAGAAAACTATGTTTCTAGGTTGAGTCTAACCTATTAAACAAAAGGGGAAATTTCCTATGTTTGTGCAAAACAGGGTGCTTGGCCATTGCCTGATAGTTAGGCTCTTTTGGGATTCTTTTCACGATATCATGTCACTGTCAGAAACTTTCCATAACAAGTTACAAGCTCTCCTGTCCCAATCCAACACATAAGAGAGATTTCTGCATACAGCTTAGTCTGAATTTGGGTAGTTCAAGGCAAGTTTATACAACTTTAAATGCATCCATTGTGGGATTTTTTCCATGTTTAGGGTTAAAATGGATTTTCACATTAAGTGCAGGAAATCCTAAAAGGTTTTTTTGCCCTTGAGATGTGTCTTGGATGATTAATGAGAGAGCCACCTGCTTATTTTTTTTGTTAGTAGCTAATTCTTTTAGTTAGTATTACTAATGAGAACCAATACAAATTAGCGGTGGTTACATCTCTGAATGATGAAGTGTTACAAAGATCTCTAAACCAAATTCAAAAGTGTCAGAAAGTTACCTTGTCAGAGGATGAGAGTTGGGTGCTTAATTAAAAACATCTTACAAATGTTATTCAAAATATGTGGTGAAATTCATACGTAGTCACAAAAATCTGTGACTTTTTCATCCATGTCTTTAAGGTGTGGGTAGCATTCACTTCTACACAGCAGACTAGCACAAGACCTATGCACCATTTACATTCCACATTCTCAGTACATTTTAAGTGTTCATTTAGAATAGAAATAAAAAATTTTGAAAATGTTTTGACAAAATCCTGTTTTGACATTTTCAAAACAAACATTTTGATTTTCAGTTCGAAATTACCTTTTGTTTAGAAATTTAAGTTAATTTTTAGTTTGTGTGGGAGGTGTTTTTAATTAAAAAGGTCAAAACTGAAATGAAATGTTTTGAAATTATTGGAACTGAAATATTTCAGTTGACCCACACTTTTTTTTAGTGTTCTGTTTTTAAAATGTTTGAGACCTTGACTTATCGTTTTTCAAATTCTCAAATTCTTGTGGGATGGAAAAATAATTTCCCACCCACCTCTAGTCAAAGCTGTACATGTATTCAGATTGCACTGTTTAGGCAACCACTAAGTGAGAGACTGCCATTGTTTGAGTACTCTGATGAATTGCAGTGGGGAACTGATATTGCCTGCTCCTCAAACTCACTTTCTCAGGACTGGGGCCCAGGTTGGCACTATTGAGGCTGATTTCTGTGTAATGTGGTATACTAATCACCATCACCATCAGTCATCATCATCATAATGCTCTGGGTGTATTTAATATAAAATACTCTTGAAATTCTAAATGTCCAAGGAGGCAGTTGTGCCCCAGGAAGGTCCTCCATTCTGAATTAAATTGGGGCTCAGTTTCCTGGACCTTAGAGAAGTATATTAATTGGTCTGATGATCTGAGAACACGAGGTGATAGGAACTACGTGGACTGGGAGGGGAGTGGAGTGGTGTGAGGGATACACATTTTTCCCCACCATCTGTATGGGGATTACAACCTGGAGCTTTATCGTAATCACTGCTGAAACTCTTCCATCATGGGAGCTTATGCTTGCACATTATTTTGCTGTCTAAAGGCTTGTTTACATGGTGGGGTAATGCACACTACGGAGGTGTGATTTCTAAAGTACACTAACATGTTACATATTAATTGGTCCATGAAGACCCTGCTACTGCACACTAATTGTTCCTGTGTGTACATCAGGTAACTTTCAGTTTGCACCAGCAGGGTAGATGGCCACAAAATCCACTAAAAACTTTTGGCGGTGTGGGGTGGATTGGGTCCTGCCCCTGGGAGGTGTGACAAGGCCAGGGGAAGGGTTAGGTCCTGTCCTAAGGGGGTGGGAGATCCAGGGGTGTGTTGCAGAAGTGAGCCCACCCCTCATTCACTGCTCAGTGGTTCTTCCTGTCCTGCAGGGCTGGGCCCAGCTCCCTGCTGTGACCTGCTGGATGTTACCACAGCAGGATATGTGTGCATCCGCATGTAAGCAGGGTCCTCTTCCCATGTTACCCTGTTTCCTTCCTGGCCCTTGTCCAACTGAATCACCTCCCCAGAGATGGGCTGTTACGGGCCAAATAAAATGATTTGACAGGCCAGATTCAGGCCCATGTTGCCAGTTGCCCATCCCTGGTCAGGGCCAGCTCCAGGGTTTTTGCCACCCCAAGCAGCAAAAAAAAAAAAAAGAAAAGGAAAAAAAAAGCCGCGATCGTAATCTGCAGCTCTACCACCACTGCTTCAGTCTTCAGCGGCAATTCAGCGGTTGGTCCTTCGCTCCAAGACGTGCCGCCCCAAGCAGCTGCTTGCTGAACTGGTGTCTGGAGCCGGCCCTGTCCCTGGTCTATATAGACAATGAATGTGCAACATATTAGTGTACTTTAGAAATCACACCCTTATAGTATATATTACCCCACCTTGTAGAAAAATCCTCTTTGATGCCTTAAGTAAATATTTCTCTTTCAAGAGAGAGTTCTACTTTCATGATTTCCTTAACTTGAACCCAATCGTGATTCAGATGAAGGTTATGATATGAGCCCTTCCAATGCTAATCTGATATATTAGGATTTATGAAGTGTGGAAAATGGAGGGTTAGTGCACTGCGTGCAGGAGCTTAGCTTACATTTCCTGAACCAAGCAGGACATAGCACTTTGATAAATACTTTTTTTCCCCCCATGTTCTGCATCTAGAATTTGTTTTAGCCAGATCTATTTCCCTTTTGGCCAAGTAAAAATGGATTCTTTGTTGTCCTTTTTTTATTCTTATTGCAATACCTGTCAAGAGAATGAATATGCTATGCCATTCTGTTCTCATTACAGTCTTAATATTGTCTCTAGAAATAATGAATGTTGTGCTTTTCTCTATTCTTTCAAGATTTGTAACATGAGTGATACTGAACTAACATTCCTTATCTCATTCTATAGTCTCATTCTGGTGGAAAAGGACTTGGCTCAGATAACGATTAGACTAGTGCTCAGGTTATGATAGTGCATTATAAATTATAATATTTCAAATATGCTGTAGAGAGATTATCTTTCTATGTTCAGCCGTAGGAAGTTGTGTGTCATATAATGCAGAATTTTCACAATACATTTAAATAGGCAGGATACCATTTGCCAGCAAAGATTTTTAGTTTTTATAAGGAATGAGAATAACTAGAAATGCTTATCATCATCATCATCAATCCTAGACTTTCCTCTCCATCCCTCCTCTCCCCATTGCCTGAAGAAATCCTGTAAGGCTAACAATGTCAGGCAAAGGCTTTGGACATGAAAACAGAGAAGTGTCACATTCTGGCACCTAAATAAAGGTTTAAAACACTAAGCAGAAGCTGTAGAATGTAGGATGTGTAATCCATATTGTTATCTGTTGAGGTGAACAGGTAAGTGGATGCAGTAACCATATAAGACTTGGTAATCACATCGTCTTCCAGAAAAGATTCTAACAAAAGGGAGACCCAAATGAGGCTGTGCTCAAATTCAAGCCATCTGGCTCCAGAAGGAACCCAAACAAGAGCTATGCAAGTAGCTGCAGAAAGGAGAATATAAGGCCAGAACATCTTTTAGCAACTGCTTTAATGGTATTGTTGGAAAGCCAAGGTCGGGGATCAGTGACACAGAACAATCCTATACTCTGCTTCCAGATTCCCTGAGTGACTTTCAGAAGTATTTTTTTTCTTTTTTTTAATAGTGCGGTATTTACCAAACTGAGAGGAATAAAACTTGACACGCAATTCATTATCAACACATAGAAAATACTAATAAAAGACATCATAAATATTAAAAAGATTAAAAAGATAATGTTAATTTCTCTAGGAACTATATTCTGTATAGGAATTTCAATGCTTCTACTCCATAATGATTTCTGCAGAAGCACTTTTTATGAAGCAATCCCATAGGACAGATACAGAAACTTCTCATAGAGGTTTTCCTCTATAGAAAATTTATAGGATTCTATAGCTTTTTAAGAGAATATTTTTATAGAAGAAGACAAGTCTGGCAGCTAATCCTAGCTAATGTATGTAAAGAGAAGCTAATGTACAGTCAACCCTACAGCAACTAGTGGTAATTGTTTTTCCTGGAATGGAATATGTGATTTTTACATTACAGAAATGGAACTGTAATAGGTGAGAAAAATAGAAAACTGTATTTTGAGATGCAAGCTGCGTTTAAAAAAAAATTAAGGAAATACAAGAACAATTATCACAGAGAAATCTGTAAGTCAGCTTTCACATAAATGTTAGTAAGCATTTCTTACAATTCCCTATGCCCCACATGTGGGTCAGAAAAATGATAGATTACTATAGTTTGTCTCTAGCATGCCTTTATTGGAAAGGCAATTACAGACGTCTCTGCTGCACTCATGCTAAACACACTCTTTTAATGTAGTTTATGTGTGGGCAATTTCCTAATTTTTTAAAAAAAGGAAACAGAAAAAACAGACATTCCATCTTTTTGACACCCACATGGGTTGTCAGCAGCAAAGGAACCTTTAGAATCACCAGCATGGGCCTCAGCCACTCAAGCTAACAGAGCGTGGTTGAGTAGGCACCAGCATTTCTGATTGTTCCTCCCCAAGCTTAACCCCTTCTGCCCAGTCCCCTTCAACCTGATCCATCCCAGTTCTGCCCCTTACCCTCTCCTCAGTCATTGTGCCAATGCCATTCTCCTTCCCTACCCAAGTACCAGTCTCCTCTCCTCATCTTTCTTAACTCAGTCCCTGTCTCCTTGCCCACCAAATCCCAGTTCCCTGCTTCCCTTCTTGTCTCTAATCTCCTTGCCCAATCTGTCACAGACTCTCTTCTCTGCTTCCTTCTTTTATCAGTTTCTCCCACCCATTTGGGCCCAGTCTCATTCTCTCATGCTCAGTGCTAAATTTGTGCCAGGGCACCTCTGGGCTTGGCACTTCATAGGCCTGGCACCTCTGAGATTGTTGCATCAGGTATGAATGTAAAAGAATTGCTTGAGCCCTGGAGCGTAAATTGCTTGAGCCTGGGCACCTCTTTCATTACAAATTAAGCAGTGCTCCAGCTCCTTATTCAGTGTCAGTCCCACTCCAACCCTCTATCTGTCTTGAAGTCTCCATCTCTCTGCCTCACCAGTCCCATTTCTCCCCTGAAGCCCTCTCTCTTTGGCACAGTTGTCTGTCCTCTCACTCTGCCCCTGTTCCCCTGCCTCTCCACAGGATCTGTCCCAGTCTTCTCCACTCCCAGCGGTGGCAGCCAGGGAGGAGTCATTGATACCACAGGAAAGACAGACTCCTTGCTCTCAGTCAGTGCTTAACTTGTAATGAAAGAGGTGCCGGGGCTCAAGCAATTAGGTGTTGGGGCTCACACAGTTTTTTTTACATTCAAAACTGGTGCAGCAAGCCCAGAAGTGCCTGTGCTATGAACTGTTAAGCCTAGAGGTGTTGGGGATCAGCCCTGGCACAAATTAAGCACTGCTCTCAGTTCCAGTTTCCAGCCCAGAGCAGCCATTACAGGGAACATTTTTCTGTGTCCTAATAGCTCTGGGAGGAATCAGGCTCAGTCCATCTGTGAAGATGGAACATGCACAGTCTGGTCAGCAATTAGGAGCTGTGAGAGTCTCAAGGATGTTCAGTGATGATGGAATCATGTTAAACTCTCACAAGTCTCTACTGGGCATGTGTGAATTGTGATTTTTTAAAAAAGATTTATAACTTGGCTAAATTTGGACCAATTTTCACAAAGCACATCCCTCACACAAAGGCCACCACCTGCCAGATTTAAAGGTACTGCTTCAAAGCATGGTGTTACTGGAGCATTGCAAACTACGTTTTTTTTTATTCAATATCTCACCCTCACATTTAGAGGGCTTTGGAACACAACTAAAATTCCATTGAAATCAACTGGATACTTTCTAGTGACTTCCAGGGGAGTTAATTGAGGCCTTGGATGGACCCAGATTCAAATCAACCCTGATTTGTATTTTATAGACTTATCCTTAGGTTTTGGCCATCTCTAAAAATAAATAGACAGAACTGAGTACAGGCCAACTGCTCTTGCTGTATTCTGCAAAATGCCCAGTAGAGAACAGTGCTGTGTAGCACCTATTCTCAGCTGTATAGTCCCTTGGATTATTAGAAAATTGTTATTGTTAGAAATAAATTAATGAGCATTACACAATTTCTAATTATGTCAAAAGTTCTATTTTGACATTTTGGGAACAAAAGGGGTTGTTTTTTCATTTCAAAATCACTTTTTCCTTTCCAATTTTTTTTAAATTTTGTATATTATAAAATTTTTAAAAGTCTAAATTGAAATGAAATGTTTTGATCACTTTGAAATACTTTTTTCAGAATTTCTGTTTTCAGACAATTTCAAAATGTGGGGGTTTTATTTTGATTTTGAACTAAGACAAATTTTGACATCTTGAAATCCTTTGCAAAACAGAATTTCTGTCCTCTGCACAACTCTAGTAGCTAGTGCACACTGTCATACCGGGAAAGACCACTACTAAAACAGTCTTCAAGCTAGTGTTAGTGCCTTGGGAGAAAAAGCCCCGGACTTTGAGCAGAGGGGCTGGCATCTTGGTATCTGTAGGTCTGAAACGGAGATTCTGTGCAGTTCTTCAGGCTTTGTAAAGTTAGGATCTATGTTCTTGAGTCCTTTTGTAAGGCTAATTGTCCCTTCTCAAAGATCAGAATACCTCAAGTTGTCCATGGATTCAGCACCATATCTTATTTGCCTTAGCAAAGACTAAGTTTTTCTGTGGAGGGGAATGTTACTGCTCCATTTATTTAAGCATTTTCAATAAAGAGCACAGATTGGTCTCCTAAATTTAGGTGATGGTTTTCCACCTTTAAAGCATCATGAGTTATTGAAAAACACTTAATGCATTCCTCTCCACTGATTACAAATCAGAATTCGGGGTTGGAGGGAGGAGGGAGGGATATGCTACATATTTGTGTGAACATAACTAGAAAATGTTTTCATTACAGTTTTCTAAATGTACTTTTCATGAACGTGTTATAAAGTTAAAAAGTCAACCCTGACAAAATATATTAACAAAAAAGAACAATTAAAATAATAGAAAAATGAAGAACACTATTAAGCAATATAGAACAGTGGAAATCATACCTATCACATACAGATATGACAGACACACCTTATCCAGCTCTGATCTAATCATGAATGATTATTTAAATACCATGACAAGTAACTTATTTTCAGAGAGAGCACTCCAAATTAAATTTTTTTGCAATATCAGTAAATATGAAAAATTGAGAAGCTGACAAATGTACGTGTATAATCCCAGTGGGTTCCTTTTTCTACCTACACGTTGAAAAATTGTAGGAGAAATAGAGAATGCATTTTTATCCTGCTAATCGGGGAAAAAGGTAAAGTGATAAATTTTGGACTCATTTCTACATATTTCAGTCATGTCTTTATATGTGTTTGTATATCAGCACCTACCACAATGAAAGTTTGATTTTGATTGGAGTCAGCAAGCACTATTGTAATAATAATCATAATAATAATGACATATGTAGGACACATTTAAAACATTAATTGTAGCTTTAGCGGTGTTGTTTGTTCCAGTGGTATTTTCCCATTTTACTACAAAGAATATCACTGGGATTGGTAATATCTAAAAGCAGAGGGAACTTTTTAAGTGCAGCTACTGTAGTGAGAAATTATAGTTAGAGATCTGTATGGAGTCCAAATGGAACCTAGAAAACAGGTTTATGTATTTTACTAAAAGAACATTTTTTGGCTCAGTATCTCTGCAAATAAATTTTCCCTTTATAGCCATTTTCTTCTTGGTTATAGAAGCTCTTTTCCTTTAGTTCTAAGGGAGAAAGAAGCTATTGGGTTGTTTTTATAGCACATATGAAACCATAATTAGAGAGTATTGATCATTTTTTAACTCTAATCACAAAAATCTCTTTCTACGTTTGTTGCAAAATTGATAATAGCGTAAACTGGCTTTGAGTTAAGACCACAACTGAGCCAAGCAAATCCCTTATTTCTACTTGCACTTGGTGCTTCAGTTGACCTCTAATATAATTCTGTTTATTTCTGTGTATAATTATTCCCTTAAATAAATTGTTTCAAATGCACACTATGTACTAGAGTTTATAAAGTAGTGTTATCAAAGTTTGCTATACAGAATGAGCTCTTACAGAAGTAGCTCTTTTCTGTTGTAAGCTGCAAGCATATTGTTCCTTTGTGAAATACTTGTACTGGTATTTTTCCTTTTGACCTCTGTAGAAGAGGAGATATTATCATTTTGATCTAGAGTGGTAATATACTTGGCCTCACCGAACCAATCCAGCAATTTGTCAAAGTACAGCATTGGGTATGTATCAAATTTCAATATGGCATTGACTTTTCTAAAGTCAATGCAAAATTGGGTGGTCCCATTTGGCTTAGGAACCAGCACAATCAGACGTCTCCAATTGCTATATGATTCCTCGATTACCCCAAGGTCCAACATATATTCTGCTTACTGCTTCATAGCCTCTCTGATCTTCCAGGGAAGTGGTCATGGGTTTTCTCTGATCCGGTGTCTGGGCATAGTTTGGATGTGGTGGGAGGTGAGGTGTCTTTGTCCAGGCCAGGTAGAAAGTGCCATTGAGAAGGCAGTCATCAGATGTTGGGCTGGGACCTTCTGCTCTGTCTTGATATTGTCCCCAATAGGGACCATCCCGGGCCCTGATGTTTGAGGCCCTTTCTCTGGCTCCTGGGGAGTAGGGAGCTGTAAAGAGACCTCCTGTGCCTTCTATGACTTTAGGAGATTGATGTAGTAGATGTTATATCCTTGGGGCAGCCGGTGTAGGAAGCAATCACTTGAGGCCAGAGAGCAGACAGCTAACCAAAACCTCCATTTTATTTACAGACACAGAGAGCTCACTCAGCCGGTTGAAACCGGCTGAGCTATCCCTTAATAGTCTAACTGAGTTGCCATAGTAACAAAACCCATGACAACCAAATACACAACATATTCCTCCCCCCCTAATAAGAACATCCCCAAAATAAAACACACACTAAACTAGAGAAGGAGGGTAGACTGCCTCCATTCCCGGCTAAACCCTGGGGATTATTTTGCCCCATAACCGTGGGTTCGCCCTAACTAAAGATCCAGCCGATGAGGAGGCCTTCTGTCTCTAGGTGGATTACGGCGAACTTCTGGTGTTGTTGCACCCGAAAGTACTAGGGGCTCAGGGTCCGCAGCACGAATAGGTGAGGAGGTGGTATCAGCTCATGCTGGGCAAAGGGGTATCTCAGCTGCCGGCGGTAATGGAGGAGAACAGTCAGGAACAGCTGACTCATGATTTGGTGTCTCACCAGGAGGGATGAAGTCAGACCCCTCAACTGCAGATGCGTCCTGAAGACTGGCATGACCTGGCAACAGCTGATCGACATGTCGCTGCCAGGTAAGATTCTCTGCAGTCCGGACTGTATAGGAAACAGGTCCTGTTTGAGTGATGACTGTGGCCGGGACCCATTTAGCTCTGGAAGTATAATTCCGAGCCAAAACTGGCTGTCCTGGGCTAAAGGTTCGGTCTTTTGCTCTGGGTGCCCGTCTGATGACTTGATATTGCTGCTGATGTTGCACAGTTTGTCTGGGTTCAGAAGGTTTCAGCAGATCAAAGCAAGTGCACAGCTGTCGTCCCATCATTAGAAAGGCTGGGGAAGCCTGGGTCGTAGCATGAGGTGTGTTTCTATAGGAAAGTAAGAAGGTATCCAGACACTTTTGAATGGAGTGTTGTCCCTTTGCTGATTTCAAAGCGTTTTTCATTGTTTGCACAAATCTTTCAGCTAATCCGTTGGTGGACGGATGATATGGTGCTGACGTGATGTGGTGTATCCCATTTGCCTTCATAAAATTTTGAAACTCCTGAGAGACGAACTGCGGTCCGTTGTCGCTCACAAGTTGTTCTGGCAGACCAAAACGACTAAAGAGTCTTCGTAGTTTTTGAATAGTACTCTCTGCAGTAGTGGACTGCATTATAGAGACTTCTGGCCATTTAGAATGGGCATCTACTGCCACCAAGAACATGCTTCCTTCAAGGGGGCCAGCAAAGTCAACGTGAATACGTTGCCACGGGTTTTCAGGCCAGTCCCATGGGTGTAGGGGTGCCAACTGGGGTGCATTTCTTACACCCTGACATGACATACAAGCTTTTGCCTTCTCTTCAATAGCACTGTCCAATCTAGGCCACCAAAAATAGCTTCGTGCAATTTCCTTCATGCGCACTATTCCACAGTGACCGGAATGTAGCTGTTCTAACATCTGTGATCTCAGGGGTGGTGGAATAATGACACGCCTCCCCCACAACAAACAACCAGATTGGACCGATAACTCCGTCCGCCTGGACATGTAGGGAACAAGGTCGGGTGAGACCGGAGAGGTTTGTCGAGATTTTCCATGCATCACCAGGTCCATAACTTGGGATAATACTGGGTCAACGCGGGTTGCCTTCTTTATCTGAGTAGCAGTGATGGGTATATTCTCTACCTGTTCAAAGTAGAAGATTTCCTTGTGGGCACTATCTTGGTGTTTGACCGGCAAAGGCAACCTTGAGAGGCCATCTGCATTGCCGTGCAGAGTGGATTTCCGATATTTGATTTCATATGTGTGTGCAGAAAGTATCAATGCCCAACGTTGCATACGACTAGCAGCTAATGGGGCAATGCCTGTGTAGGGTCCAAAAATTGATGTCAGAGGTCGATGGTCTGTAAGAAGAGTAAACTTTCGCCCAAACAGGTACTGATGAAACTTCCTAATTCCAAAAACAATTCCTAATGCCTCACGTTCGATTTGGGCGTAGTTAGTTTCTGCTTTGCTTAGAGTGCGTGAAGCAAAAGCAATAGGTCTTTCTTCTCCCGAAGGCATAATGTGTGACACGACCGCTCCCACTCCATAAGGGGAAGCATCGCAGGCCAATTGCAGGGGTAAGGATGGATCAAAGTGCGTTAGAACTTCAGAATTTAACAATGCATCCTTAGCTTTGTTAAACGCAACATCACAGGCTTCAGTCCACTTCCAGGCCTTGTTCTGCCCAAGGAGCTCATGAAGTGGTTTTAGCAGTGTGGCTAACTGTGAGATGAACTTTCCATAATAGTTCAGTAGTCCTAGAAATGAGCGCAGCTGGCTTACATTTCGAGGTGGGGGAGCCTCCACAATAGCTTTAACTTTTGCAGGGGCCTTATGAAGACCTGCAGAATCGATGATGTGTCCCAAATATTCAACAGAGGGCTTGAAGAATTCACACTTGTCTTTGCGAACTCGTAGGCCATACTCTTCCAGTCTTTGTAGGGTAGCCTCTAAATTCTTTAAGTGATCCTCTTCATTTCTTCCAGTGACCAGGATATCATCCAGATAGCACTGAACTCCTGACAAGCCACACAAGATCTGGTCCATAGCCCTCTGGAACAGGGCGGGAGCAGATGTTATTCCGAAGGGTAGACGACAGTATCGATAAAGCCCCTTATGAGTCACAATAGTCAACAGCTCTTGGGACTTTTCATCGACGTGCATCTGTAAATATGCTTGACTCAGATCAATCTTACTGAACTTTTGTCCCCCAGCCAGGCCTGCGAAGAGGTCATCGATGCGGGGAAGCGGGTATTGCTCTGCACACAACACTGGGTTGACAGTGACTTTAAAATCACCGCAAATCCGGAGAGAGCCATCTTTCTTCACTATTGGAACGATAGGAGTGGCCCATGAGCTATGGGTAACTGGTATTAGGACTCCATTGGTGACCAGGCGCTCCAGGTCTGCTTCAACTTTTGGCCTGATGGCATATGGCACAGTTCGGGCTTTCAGATATTTTGGTGGACTGCCAGGTTTAATGTTCAATGTCACAGTGATTCCCTTCATACTTCCCAAATCATCTCCAAAAACAGCAGCATGTTTCCTTAGTATAGGGGTTAGACTGGTTTCTTCTTTAGTCATCCGGTGCACTTCTGCCCAGTTCAGTTGAATCTTCCCAAGCCAAAACCTACCCATTAAGGCTGGGTAGTCACCTCTCACCACAAACAGTGGCAATTTAGCCGCCCGTCCATTGAGCTCCACCTTAACATCAATAGTGCCCAACATGGGCACAGCTTCACCTGTATACGTCTTCAGAACAGTTTTTGTTGCCTTAAGCGGAAGATGCTGTAGCTTTTCCTTATACACAGTCTCAGGAACCAGCGAGACAGCTGCACCGGTGTCTAGTTCCATGCGTATAGGTTTGCCCTCCAATAAGGGGGTTACCCAGTATTCATGTGAGCCCGCTGCCAAAGACAAAACATGCAGTGGCACTTCCTCTTGTGAGGCGGTATCACCTTGATCATCCTGGGTCTGCTCTAGGGTATGCAAGGTTCCTCTTTTTGTCGGCCAGACCACAGGCCTCTTTTTCTTTTGTTTACAGGCACACTCAATGTGTCCTTTTTTGCCACAGTGTCGACACACCAGGTCCTTACACCAGCATTCTGATGCCTGGTGTCCTGGCTTACCACAGCGGTAACATTCTTGACTCTGCACAGTTTTGTGGGTCAGTTCTTGTGACACTTTTTGCACCCTAGGGGATGCACCGATGTATTGTGCCTCCCTTGTAGCCAGTTCCATGGAGACAGCAATATCAACAGCCTTCTGTAATGTAAGCTGAGCCTCTGTCAGTAGGCGCTTCCGTATAGCTTCACTGTAGAGGCCACACACTAACCTGTCACGCAGGGCATCATTTAACGTCTGCTTAAATTCACAGTGTTCTGCTAGCTTTTTTAAAATGGCTACAAATTGTACAACTGTTTCATCTTCCTTTTGGTCTTTACCTTGACTTCTACTTCCTTCTGTTACTGGAGCAGCACCAGGATCCCATCCTCGTCGCCAGTGTTATATCCTTGGGGCAGACGGTGTAGGAAGCAATCACTTGAGGCCAGAGAGCAGACAGCTAACCAAAACCTCCATTTTATTTACAGACACAGAGAGCTCACTCAGCCGGTTGAAACCGGCTGAGCTATCCCTTAATAGTCTAACTCAGTTGCCATAGTAACAAAACCCATGACAACCAAATACACAACAGTAGATTTGTTTTGTTTTCCTTTTGTCTGGCTGCCAGATCTCATAATTCACCAGCCCCACCTGACAGATGTTCGTGTGTGGGCCCTGCCATTGGGCCAACAGCTTTGACTCTGAGCTAGGGAGTATCCAATTCCCAGAGTGAAATACTCGGAGGCAGGCCCCTTTTATTATAAGTTGTTTGTTGGGCATTTTGTGCATTTAAGAACTTCTTCTTGGCCAAGGTGTCTAAGGCTTCTAGCCTGTCATGGAAGGTGAGGACATTTCACACCATGTTATCATATTGGAATGTTGTTCTTCCCACATTTCTCATACTAAGTGCAGAATCCCCCACAGTTGTCTCCCATCTAATAATTCAACTGGGGGGAAGCCTGTAGATGACTGCAGCACCTCCAACACTGCAAACAGGAGGTGGGGAATTAATTGGTCCTAATGTTGGGTGTCTGTGGCAACAAAATTTTAATCTTTTAGTGTCTGTTTAGAACTTTCTACCAACCCATTGGTTTAGGGATGGCAAATGGTGGTTCAGAGGGACTTAATCTTCAGTAGGCAACACAGTTGTTTTAGCATCTGGGACATGAATTTGGTTCCCTAGTCTGTGAAAATTCCCCATGGCCTCCCTACCCGGGCAAAGATCATCATTAGCTCAATTGTCATCATTCTGGCATTAATGGAGTGGCTTTGGGATATCTCGTAGTGTAGTCCACAATAACCAAAATATATCAACACCCAGCCTCTTTCTTTCCAAGTGCCCCAACCATATCCATTCCAATCTTTTCAAATGATATACCAACCAAAGGGAGATGAACCAGTAGAGCTTTCACTACACTCCATAGTGCTGCTAGTTAGCACTCCAGGCTGTAGACACAGAAGTCTGATATATCCCAGGCCAGAAAACCTGGACCAGAATCTGAGGAAGGTGTTTTTTTCTAGCTGAGGTGCTCAGCAAATGGTAATACATGGGCCAAATGCAAGACTTCTCTGCAGTATGGTTGGGCCATCATGAGCTGGGCTTGGACCTCTCCCATTTGGTGGTCTTTCTCTAGGTGTCATAACCATTCTCTCTGAATTTCAAAATGGGGGAATACCTCAGCTTGTTGGGGGCCCACTATCCATAAAAAACAGCCACTTGTGCACAAGCCCAGTTCAAAATCTCAACACATTTTTGCTTCTCAGTAATAGGGTGACCAGATAGCAAATGTGAAAAATTAGGACAGGGGTGGGGGTAATAGGATCCTATATAATAAAAAGACTAAAAAATCGGGACATCTGGTCACCCTACTCGGTAAGGTTGGAAAACTGAGTTAGGATCTCTGATTCGGGTAAGGGAGCAATCCTCAGCTTTGGATAGGAGCCCCCGCAGCTTCCTGGACCTACCAAATCCTGGCAAGGGAGGATCTGGGTGGGGCTCCTCAGGACATCGACCACCTTGCCCAACATTCTCATTCAGCTGAGCCGATCCCTTGGGCCCACAGATTTCTTCTCTGGATGTGGCTGTAGTGTCCAGATGCTATTTAATTTTCCATTAGCTGGATGACATTGGCCATTGTCTCGGGCCAGCAGTAAGATCTAGTCTTTTCTCCCAGTGGGGAGTATCTGCATAAATTGTTTTAGCAGAGTCATTTCTGCTACATGAGCCTATGTCTTGTCTCAGGTCTGAGCCATCAACACCTGTCTTGCAGCTTCTAGGCCTCTATGTGGAGCTGGATGCCTGGAGGATACTGCTTTTCCCAAAATCTCTGGCAGAAAGATTCCTTCCTCTGAGGTATCCAATGAATCCAAAATGGCCACTTTGACCTGTGCATAATCTCATGTGCTGTCACTGGGTCTAACCCATAAGAGGCCGCTTGCACCAGCCTGGTTAAATGTGGAGACCACATCAATACACCCTACTTCAGTACATTTAAATGCACCCTATTTCCTTTGTGTTAATTGCTGCCTACATTTTGGTTTTGGTGGAATAATAAAGTTGCTAAATTTCCCCTAAACTGAATTCACTAATCCAATTGCAGAATTCCTTGTGACCATTAAAACAATATTCTTTGATCTGAGACTGAATAATATGGTTATGTTTAAGAATCCTTCAACCTTTTGCCAGTATTTAGCTATTAGTTGACTTGAAACAAGTTAATCTGAAACACATCTACTGCTTTTGGTCTTGATTTTCTTGTCATCATCCCATGCAAAGCCTGCAGTCCTTTGTATGCTGTACTTTCAACAGTTCACTGGATTTTTTCCATGCCTTGAAGGCACCGTCAGGAGGTTTTTTGTGCCAAGATCATCTTCTGGTCTGTGTGCTTTTATAGCACACTGATGGCAGGCAAAGTTGAACACTTGAATTTGTACTTTGTAATATTCAGTCAATAGGAATAATGAAAACCAGTTATAGGTGAAAGCATGATCATGCACAGCAGGATATGAATCAGATTTTTGGCTGGACTGGATGGTCATTTTTGGACAGTGAAATATTAACAACTAGAGTGTGGATATTGATTGCTGAATCCTCTTGCATCAGCTATTAATGAATGTCAGATGCTATAAACTTCAGCTTCAACTGTTTGAAGCTTTGGAAATAGACGTATGGCAGTGATTCATTAGTTGTCAACCTTGGTGCAGTGCCAGGGTTTCACTCACACTATCTTCATTATTGTTAGACATTATTATTGCTATACTTTATTTTGAGTGGTGTACTAAGTCTCATAGAAAAACCCTCTTCTGTGTTTCTTGACATTAATAATAGTCAAAAGTATTTATTTTAAAGGTGAGACCTGGTCTTTGCCAGGTGAATTTTGTAGAAAAATAGCCTCCATCTGAAAATTCTAAGAGAAGGAATCTTTCCCTATCTCTTCCATAAAAAAATGATTGTTTTGTACAATATAGATATAAACATCAAATAAATTAAAACACACAACAGTATGCTGTGTGTCAGGTATAGTTCCAACTATAGATTTGGAACACAAATCAAAACCAACCAGCAATAATCGTCTTTGCATAGATAGTGAAATACATAGTAAGATTGCTGAGCACTTACATGAGAAATTGCCACTGAAATCAGTGTCACATTCTGCCAACCTTACTCAAAAAGCTAGCCAAAAGTAATTATTATTTTAGTGGATTTTTTAAAAAATTATTTCTCTGAATATTTTGTTGAAAAATGTTGAAGTTCTTAAAACTTTTCCAATATATATTTTTGGTTTTATAGTTTTTTGTTTTGTTTTATCCATAGCTCCCTTTTTCTCCTTTCTTGGAAAGAAAAGGTGGAACTCCCCAATCTGATTTTTTTTCCAATCCCAGAATTGTATCAAAAGTGTTGGAAGAAAAAAAAACTTTTTTGTTTCAATTTTTTAATCAAAAATTAAATTTCGAAGGAAACAAAATTTTTTCCCCAGAAAAAGGAAATTAATTGTAGTGAAATGTAATTATTTTTTTTCTTCTTCTTCTGCTTCCTCACACTGAGTGGTACCTTACTTTGTGAGTAGTCCCAATGAAGAAAATTGGTCCCAGAGTGGGCTAGAGTATGGAGCCTTCATTCATGGGTATGGTCACTTACTCATGCACAATTGGAGGCAAAGTATGGTACTACTCAACATGGGAATGCGTGGTAGAACTGGTCCCAATGAACAGTTACAGCAACACTTGGTTGGTAGTACTTTGGCGGAGCTAAATCCTTTTGTCCTAGCTTAGGAGAAGTTCTCATTAAAGCTCAAATCCTGTCATCAGTGCTCTGCTTTCTCTGCCTGTCTTTCCTCCCCATCATTAGGTATTCTCTAAATGATTCTTTATGAAGCCCCTGAAGCCATCCCCCTGAAGCCATCCTTCCCAGTATAATAAATAAATGTTTCCATTATTCAGACAGCTCTTGGGGGTGGGGGTGGGGGTCCATTCATTCTCCTTCTCTTTTCTTCCTTGGTGGGAAAAGTTAATCTCCTCTCTTCCTTTCCAAGGGAACAGCTCCCTCTCTCCTCTCAGAGAGGTAGGATCCTTCATATTTCATTCTCTCTATCTCCCCGTTGACTCCCATAACACTGATTGAGTTTGTAGTAAAAATACCTGACACTGAGGTTCACAGCGTCACCCTATTAGATAAAGAGCTTGCATTTTGGAATCCAGGTTTGGCTCATCACTAATTAAAATGATTTTCAAATAGAGCAAGTTTAGCAAAAACACTTTCAAGCTTGTGAGTCTGTAAGCTAAAAGGGTTTTGCTTTCCCTGTGGTTTTATAACAATTGTCAGAACAATGTATTTTTATGAGTTCAAAGACTTAAGAGGCTGAAGACTGAAGAGGAAGTGGTAATTGCTAAATGCTAAGTGATATATTAAAACCATATGAGAGGTTTTAAAGTGGATCCATGTAGAAAATAGTGAACTACAGTATTAGTTATAAAGGTAAATTGCCAAAATTATGCTATTCGAATACCATCTTCACAAAAGACTTTCACAGCTGAATCAGTAATGTGCTGTTTGTCTTCCTCCTATTTTTTTTTTTGGAAAGGATGTGACACTATAATTTCTGAAAAAAATATTTTGGTAATTTGAGCAAGGCCTGTATACAAGTATCCTTGAAATGAACTGTGGTTTTTCATGCTGTGAAAGCCACTGAAGGTTATGCTTCCCAGTGGTCTAGGGAATTTTTCAGAAACAGAGCTGCTATGTGGAAACCATTGTTTTTTTCACATGTATAGGTTAAGACATGGACCCTTCATGTCAGATACTCAGAGGTTGTAAATCTGCATAATTCCACTGAAGTTAAAGGAGCTATGTTGATCTACAGCAGCTGAGGATCTGGCCCAAGATATACATATAAGTCTTTTTTTCCATCTCTTTTAAAATTTGCTATTTACATGAGTAGTATGATCAAGGTTTTTCCTTCCTTGGGTACAGAAGCAATTTTTAAGTCTATAGCTAATACTGTCCTAAAAGCCTAGATTAATATACCATGGATCTTTCCATGATCTATTGAATGCTGTTCACAAAGGCTTCAAACACATTTTTTAAAGACACCTAGAGTTACTTTTTCAAAAGTTGAAACCTAATGTATGGGCATTATGGGTAATGCCCAAAGGCCAAAATTCAAAGTCCAACCCTATTTAGCAAAGCACCAAAGACAAAGTTAAGCATGTGAGTAAGTTTTGTTGAATATGGATTGATTCGTGGATTGGAGGCTATATGTTGTTGTTCATGATTAAAAAAAAAGTTTGTTTTAAAAATAATAAGGGTTTAAAAAATCAGTGCTATATGCCTGTGCAGAGTTGCATATAAAGTACCTGTTGCATGTGAAGGCCCAGATCCTTATGTGGTGACAAATTATGTGCATCTATTGACTTCAATGGAGTGATCCCAATTTCTATCACCTGAGGATCTGGCCCAAATTGAATAGTGATGTTCACTGATTTTTAGTGCTTCATTTTAATTTTGCTCATGCTTAGATTTTTGCACTTGTTGTGCATCCCATTACTTTGGAAGGTAAATAATAATAAATATTGACCAAAATCCAACATTATTACCACATATTTCCAACTGTATTCACACAGAATAACTTCACAAAACCCAAATACTGTTCTATGGGTATTGCAGCAAATTTGACGTGAGTGTGTATTGCAGCCTGCTGTTGGATGGAAATGGCGGTGGGTGTCATTGGCCCTATACTGCTAACAGTTAGTGGAGATTCTTCTTTAGATCAAGTAGAGGCCTGTGATTTTTTTGAAGCAGGGGGAAAGAGTTTCATTCCATGGCTAATGCATGCAGCAACATGCCAATTGCGATGAGCTAGGTGGCTATAGATTTATTAGATTATTATGTTTATGTTCAGGTTGTCAACTGCAAACCAGTTTTTCTGCCCTGATGAAAACTAAATATTTGTAACAAATGCTAGATTTTTAGTACTTTTTGAATAATTATTTTTCTTTGCCTTAAATTCAGGGCTTGATTTTTAAGATTATCACTCCTTTTCTGTACCTGAAAGTGCAATTTTTGTGGTGCAATTATTTGTAGGTGCAAATGATGTCATATTGACATCTAACTACTTGATTGCACTACCAGTGCATATTTGTAGCTGCCAAGAACTGTGCCAGCAAAACTGCAGGTGCAAAAGGAGGATTCCAGGTTAAGGTCTCTTTTTAAAAGTCAGGCTTTAAGACCCAACAGCAGCCACTTGATTAGCAACTGCAGATCTTTGCTCTGCTTTCTTTACAAAGTAACTTTTTGTTGTAGTAAGATGAATTTCAGACCTAATATGGTGAAAGAGCGCCTGATGCAGCCATGACCCTTTGGGATGTAAACAGCTGGAAAGAATTGTAGGCTGCATTGCATAACAAATCTCCTTTTTAGTTCAAATAATTATTTTTTTCTTGCTTCCTGTCCCCTCTCCTCATCTTATATTCTGTTTCTGTTTTTTCCATCTCTTTAATGTTTGTGCTCTCCTTTCTTTGTTGTCATTGCATCTTTGTTTTCTCGGGGCAGATCCATCTTATTGTTGGAGAAGACATATGGGTGTAGGAGAGGGAAATTGGGCTTTTTGTTGGTTTGGTGCAGTACCTTGATGCCAGCTTATTACACAATCATCTGAAACAAGGAGGATTTCAGAATCTGGGAAACTTTTGAACAGTTTAATCAGCATGGAGACATTGTTTATTACTTCCATGATTTTCCTGATGTCTTCGTGGTTTCAGCGTATTGAAACTATTAATGCTGACTCTTAATAAGTCACTAGTTAGAAATACATACCAATGAGTAAATAATCTGTGAGCTGTTTTGGAGATGAGTTTTAGGATATGATTCAAATACAGTATATGATATGGTAGAAATAAGATATCTCTGGATTATACTTCTTTTCTTGCCTTTCAATTTCCTTTCCATTTTTTTTTTTACAACTCTGACGATCCTTTTTAATCTTGTTTAGTTTTGGTTTTATCTTGTCCTTCCCTATATTTACTTTAAACAATTTTTTTAAATTACATTTGATATCTTGGGCCCTCATTTACATTAGAAGATTATCGTATTTAAAATTCTTTTTTTAAACTTGATAATTGAAATTAAAAGGAGCTAAATGATATAGGAGCACAAGTGCCATTGACTTTCAATAAGATCTGAGATCCTATGTCACTTTATATAGAAGCCTGCTTTTGAAAATGACCCCTCATGTTAGCTAATAGGATGCTGACCATGACTCAATGTAGACAAGCACAAGTAGTGTTCAGGAACCACAGTTTAACCAAAATTAGCTGGCACGACACTGTATGTGACCAGTCTTTGAACTACACAAAATCATACTGAGGATCATGTTTGCTAATTGAATTGTTAAATAACATGTTCAAAATCTCTTAATGTGTAAAAGGTCTTGGAGGTTTATGTTTTCTTCTGAATTTTGTGTCTCCCTTCTGCCTTTCTTTTTAGAAGATTGTGTTGTGTTTTTCTTTTCTTCTCTCATTTTTCTTTACTTTTTAACTGATTTTGGTGTCTCCTTTTTTTCTTTTCTTTTTTATGTTCTTCCCTTCCTCCTAATCGTGGTTCTTTGCAATTTTCTGGTATGTTGGTTTCTGGTTTTCATTTTCAAAGTTTTTTTTTTCTTGAAATCTCCGCCTCCTTCTTTCTTTTTTCCCTCTTCAGAGCATGCCATAAGTTTATTAATGTCCCAGTTCTGCAAAGCCTTATGCACATGCTTAACTTGAAGCACTGTGAATAGTTCCATTGAAGTCAGTGGGATTTCTCACATTGCACAAAAAGTTATTTATGTGCATAAATATTTGCAGGATTGAGACCTAGAAGTATACTTTTTAAAATGAGGAGCCTTTCTGTGCAAGGCAATAGTGGTTTTAATAATAATGGTTATTACTATTATCATTAATGATTTAAACATTTATATTATGTTAGTGCCCTAACATGGGGCCACATTATGTTGGGTGCAGTACTGTCATGGCATATATGTACCCACTGTGGGCCTAGAGACCAAAGGGTTAATATAGGCACTGCCGGCTACTTCTGATTGGAAGCCTCATGGCAGCTAGGATGATAAAAGGGCTGGGAAACTGAGGGGCAGGGCAGCTACCATAGAAATGAGCAGGCTGGAAAAAGGAACTCCTGCCAGCTAAAGTGCTGCCCAGGAGACAAGAGCCTCGGAGGGGAAAAACTGATCGATGGGCTGGAGAGCCTTCAGAGATCCAGGGGAAGGTAGGAAGAAGATAAGGGCTCCGTCTGAGCCAAAGAACCCAGATCCTGCTCATCTGGCTTGAGGGCCTTGTGACAGCCTAAAGCTTTTAGGCTCTGATTCAAGCAAACATCCCTGGGTTTTTTTTGTTTTTGTGTTGTTGTTTTTTTTAAAGTCCAATGTTGAAAAAACGATTTAGACATGCAAGTCTAATTGAAAGTAATGGGATTTAGACTCCTGAGTCTCATAAGCATTTCTGAAAATTTTACCTGAAAGCTTAAAGGTTAAGTACGTGCTTCTGTGCTTTTCTGAACAGGCCAAGTCTTAGTTTCATGGTTTGCTTAGAGGATGTGTCCTCAATGCACAATTTATGGGCCCAGTCCTGCTCCTCCTACTTAGGTGAATAGTGCCAATGATGTCAATAGGATTATTCATGTAAATAAGGATTAGTCCTATAACTAAATTTTGTAGGATACAAACTTCTATTTGTTGAATAAATGAATGACATGCTGCTCAGTCCATCAGGGATGGTAACAGCAAATTCGCCTTGTTTAACGTTTTCCTCTCCTTTCGTCCTTAATATTATATTAATTTTAGTACTTGTTAAAGTGCCAGATTAGTAGTATGGGCTAGTTATAGAATAGGCACCGTGCCAGCTTTCCCATGCAGCTCTGCCAATCCACCTTATTCCTGACACATTATGCTCCTGCTTCTCCAGTTCTGGACTTCTCTTAGGGAGAAAATGGTGGCAAAATATATGGCATTGTTGTGTGTGTTGTTGACAAGTGTCCATCACAGACTAAGTTGAGATCAGTAAATCAATTTTCATTTTAACTTAAGCCTCCAGTCTAATTCATTAACCAACTGTGCTACTTACCAACCTTCTCCCACTCCTCACTTTGTGAAGTAACATCTAGTCTGCCACTATCTAAGTGCCTGCTGTCTGACTCTCATCTTGTATCATGCCCATCACCAAGGTATCTGAGAGCCAATTTCATCTGGGAAAGCTGTGGACAGGGCAGTATTTTTCCATAGGAAAAAAAATGAGCACATAGTGCTTTAAATTTTCAGCTAAAGAAACTAATAATTTACTCCTGAGGTCTGTCTTCTCTTCATCATCATTATACTATAAAATCACAGAGTGCTGAATCTATGTGCTACATTGTCAATTTGCTATCTTGTAATTTTAATGTATGCGTTAATCAATGGCTATAACTCTGTAGGGTGGGATAAGAGTAAGGAAGCTCGCATGAATCCTTCCCCAAATGAACACTTCCTCCATCTCAAATGCTCTTAGAGACATTAACATCTTATGACTTTCTTCCTTCTTCTCATTTAAATGTTCTGCCATACAATGCAATCTGGATCAAAAGCTGAACAGATTTTCTTAAAATAGTACGTCTGGCAAAGAGTTTGGATCCAAATCAAAACGTTTCTGTACTTTGGCCATTAGTGCACACAGCTTACTGCTGGGAAAGACTGATGTTCAAAAGATAGAGGAAAATAGCACCTGCTTTCTCACGCTGGTTTATGTTTGCAGTCTTGATAAAAATGCAAGACAGCATATGCAGAAACTGTGCAGAAACACCATTCACATGGTAATTCCTTTGTATTTGAATAATTTCTTTTCAGGTGCCTGAATGAATGCCAGACTAGTGGGTGGATTTGAGCATCCCCTTCCTTAAGTTTGTCCATTGCCATGTTTAGCATCTATCTAATTTCTCAGATCAAAGACTCCCACTTTGTCTGGGTACTCAAATATGAAGGGCAGGTTCACTGGTTCAAATCAAATCCAAGTTCATCTGAATAAGTCCTGTTTAGATAACATGACCCCAAACTGAATTTATCAAAACCAGGATTTTGCTGGATCACAGGAAATGACATTGTGAAGTTTTTTCTCACATTATTTCCACTCATGATTAGTAACAAAACATAGAGCTGCACTGGGCCTTATTCTCAAACAAAAACCTCAGTTTAAATAACATTCAGATTTTTTCACAAGCCAACAAAAGCAAGTAGGAAAATTCCAAGTTAAGGCTGATACTCATGATGTGGTGGGGAAAAAAAAAAAACCCTCAAACTTTGCAGTGTAAGTCGAGGCTGAAGTGTTGGTTTTAACTTTGAAATGTCCTGACTTTTACTGGTTAGAGTTGCACTTAATCTTTATTTCAATATAAGTTGGCTTGATTTTTAAAGGTTCTGAGCACCTGTAGCTTCCATTGGATATAATGGGATTTCTGGGGCCTTGGCACTTCTGAAAATCAGATCAAAGAATTTTCATATGTGAGAATTTCCTTTGTTTTAATAATTCATTATAACTTGGCCAGTGAGAGCTGATAAGATAAAGTAATTCCCTCCACAGTGGAAAGTACTAGGTGAAATTTTGCAGTCTGCATTGTGCTGGTGGTCAGACTGGATGTCCCCTCTGGTGTTAAAATCTATGAATATGGGAAACTGCTGTTACAGTGTATGAGGCAAATACCAACGTTTAACATTTAAAATGTGTATTTATACAATCAACCTTGTAAACATACAAAGTACACAGCATTTTTGTTCAACTTTACAGAAAGGAGGCTTAAATTTCAGTGTAAGCTTGAAACTGTCATGATCTTGATGACATTTCTTCTTCTAGTTCATCATGGCATATTATCATTCATTATATTTTAGTATTTGACAAATCTAGATGCAAAGGATCCTAACATCCATGTGCAATCCCACTGAAGTTAATAGGACTTCATCTGGGTATAAGGGTGGACACTGATGCCTGTGTTTGCAGGAGCGGGATGCAAGTTTTTGAGGCGGTAACTGTCTTTTTGTTGTGTATTTGTACAATGCTAGCACCATGGGGTCCTGGTCCATAACTGGGGCTCCTAAGATATGTTTACCCTACCGCTGGGAGTGAGCCCCCTAGACTGGGTAGATAGATTTGTGGTAGAAAGGCTTGTGCTAGCGTGCTAAAAGTACCTGTGTGAACATTCTGGCTTGGGCAGAAACTCAGGCTCTCAACCCTACCTATTAGGCTCCAGAGCCCGAGCTGGAGCATCCACATTCCTATACTTAGTGCTCTATCTTGAGCTTGGCTAGCATGAATCTGTCTGCCTGAGCTGGGAAGCTCACTCCCAGTAATAGTGTAGGCACACCCCTAATAAATAATAAATAATCAGAACCCTCATAATGTCTAGAGTCTGTAAAGTGGCATACATATTGATGTCACTGTACAGATAAGGATAAATAGGCTATATTTGAGAATGATCAAAACTCAGCAGTTTCATCTCACGGAGATTTGTCCAGCCAAACCTTTATATAGATTGTTTCATGTCTGTTCATTGAGGTGCTACTGCTCCAGAAGTGTAAAAAGCATAATTCAGCTGAAACTGTCATATCTTTGCTTGATTTCAGGTCAAAAGAATTTAACGTAGCTAATATGCTTTCCACCACAAACCGTGGATCAGCCCAAATCCATTCAAAACTTGGCCCAGATTGTCATCAGACTCAGCCCAAGTTCATGAAAAAAAAATGTCAAAATTTTTTGGCATCCATGGACTGAGTGTCACATTGGTAATGAAACAGTAAGGCAGGCTTACTATGCATATTTTCAGGTTTGGTTATGAAAGGTATGCAGATTTCCAGTGGCTGATGTTCAGTTGGAAAAGCTGATTAATTTTTTTTCTGAATGTGTATAACACAGATTGAATTTGGCCAATGTTTCTGTAAAGAACAGATTGATTTTCTTTGCAGTGCATTAGTCAACTTTAAATATATATATATATATATAGAGAGAGAGAGAGAGAGAGAATCAAAAAGCTCACCACCCAGAACTTTTGATTGTGTGTCTTGTGGATTTTTGGTCGATTTTAAAAAAAAATCGTTTGTATAATTCAAAATGTGACCAAACCATTTTTTTCTGAACAAAACATCTCAGATTTATATGAATTACAAACAAGGACCCATAGTTTCCCCTCAGATCCATGTATGCAAACCCCATTGTTTGCAGAAGGAATTGTGTGCACCTAAATGAAGTTACATTTGGGCCCTGGGGATGAAGTGTACAAACTCACTGAAGATTGAATACAAACACTAACCAGAAAGTTTAGTGAAGCAAAACATTAACATCCTCCCAGCATTCCATGATCCAGAGATGGACTCCCTGAGAAAAGGGATTTCCTAGGCTCATGGTTCAATGCAATTTTATTGTGCTTCATGAGTTTGCAGCATGAGATCTGTATGCCTTGCTGTGGCATGAAACCAGATCTATCATGCTGCAATGGTGTAAGTGCTAAATTTGAACCTAAAAATTCGCATTCGGTGTTGTGACTGTAATGCAGCAGGTTGGAATTCCACTCAACCTCCTCATCCAGTCTTTATATTGGGGTTTAATAAAAGTGCTGACGCAATCATATTAGCTTACTGGGCATCTATATTGATAACAAGAAAGTGTAAAAATATAGTAAATCGATTTAAAAACAAATCAAGAAATATGGAAGGATAAAACCCCTCCTGTTTCACAACATGAACCCGCCTCTTACTACTGGGGATTAGGAAGAAACTTTCCTTAGGTTGCTTATCCCATAACTGCACACTGCAGAGTTTTTTTGCACACTCGTCTTAGTACTATCCACTAGCAGAAATGGGATAAGGGACTAGATGGGGTCACTATTTCTGTTCTCCTGACTCTGACATTGTGAACAATGACACTTCAAATAATTGTGCTGGACCTACAAATACACAATAGGCCAAATTATGCCGACCTCAGTATGAGTACAGTATGGGGAAAGGGTAGCCCCTTTCCTCCCCATGCACCTGTGGTGGAGGCCTCTGAATTTCACAGTAGATGCTGGGCAGCACAAAGGGGAAGGGAGTCTACTAGCCCTGCCTGCAGCACTTGTGGACTCAGAAGTAGCATGTGTGGGCATTTCTTAACATCATCACCCTGCACCCGAAAGGCAATATAGCAGCATAATGCCCCCTGACACTGGCAGAGTGGCAGGGTCATCTCAGGTTCTGTGGTGATGGGTGCCAGATAAGATCCTAGACAAATACACAACACCTTCCAGCCAATGCAACAACTCTGCCTCAGAAGATGCTTAATTTATCTCTTGCATTTGTAGAAATAGTTCTATTCCTTTGCAATGTGATATGTGTTTTATGCAATTTGTGCCGAAACAATGATATTTGGCATATAAAGGCTTATATATCCTGCAGACATCATTTGTTTCTTTTTAGATGTAAGTCAGCAAGACAGCACCACTTTCTTAAGATAGCTTCCTTAGTCAACTACTGTAGACTGCTTGATTTAGCAGCAGCATTTTTGTGTGACTAATAATGGAGCTCCAATCCCAACTGGTGCTTCTATGGTAATCCCGATGATGATGATACATGCGAGCTTCATTACATAATACCTTTGACGGGGTGTTATGTATAAAGCATGCCTGTACAAACACTACAGTTTTTAAACAAAAACAGCCACATTCATCTGGTGTTCAATCAAAACACAGGGTAGGGGTGAAATGATTACTTGACTGCCTGAAGAAAAAGGACAAAAATGTGGGGATATGAGAAAAAATACGTTCCATTTTCTACTAAAGAGTAGAGAGTAAAAACTATTTAACAAGGTTTTTTTTTTTACTAATGATGAATGTAGTTGATTTTTCAATATATGGTAAGTGTTGACTGTCAATATATTTTAATCTGAAAGTAACAAACACGTCTTTTGAAGTTACCCGTGTCCCTCTCCCATACGTTACCCCCCACCCCCGTTTAGGAAGGGATTTTATTCCACACTTAAGGTAGAAATCTGGGATTTGAGGTTTATGGATGTCTCTGTACGTTAGGAATGTTTGTCAAACAAGCTTTTAGTGGTGGGATAACTACGTTTTTCCGTGTGTAATTAGATCTTCCACATTGTAAGGGGTTTGTTGGATATAGTGCCAGTCAGTAAGCGCATTACTAGCCAAGATGAATTATAGATGAGGATATGGTTTTGTGACTATTAAGGCATTGTGGTGGGTATAGCTGCTCTGGCTCTCCATGCCTGTGCACATGAAGGGGAAAAGATTACATTTAAATATCACAGCCCATGATTTACTATACGTTAGGGTTTTACATTTTTTATTTCAATTGTGTACAGAATCCAGTTGGCTTATCCCATGCCAGGCCTGGCCTGAAAAACTCTTGTTTTAATGCTGATTGGATAGATTTCCTAAAATGAAGTCTGAGGAAAAACATATTAACTGTAATAAATAGGTTTTATAAAAGTTTTAAATTCCACTATAGCTAATCATTTTGAACAAGACATTTAAGCTGTAAATAGCATTTAAAAGTAAACAGAGCTTTACACAAAGTGACAGCTACTATTACATTTTCTGCTTCTGAATGTGAGAAAATTAATGTACCAAAAAAGTGCCTACTATTTAAAGGCGTCTTGCTCCAGACATTTTTAACAACTGAGATTTACAGTGGGTAGACCACTGAAGTGTCTCGTCATTAAATTATGCACTGTACATTAGAAACAGATGTACCACTGGAAACCTTGCATGACAGCACAGTCTTCAAGATTTGCCAATTAAGATGCTGCTAAAACAGAACATGACTAACAGATTGACCATTCTGTTTAGGAGAAAAAGGTGAAGCACAGATAGAGGAACGATGGTTTCAGTGTTGTTACAGCACCTGTTTTAGAGGCCAAACCTTTGCTATATTTTAGATTTCCATTGTCTTGGAAGCACACAGCACTATTTAGTGATACAAACTTACCTACTTTGAGGCATTTTTCAAACTTGTAAATAAGTAGAATACTATCTGATGTATCATCAAAAAAGTTAAATTAGAATAACCCATTATAATTCAGGAGAGAAATTAGATAATTAGATATAAATTGACACCATGAGGAAAAGTCCAATCCCTGCCACCCATTGAGATCAAAATGTTCTAAGTTTATATGTTTTCTGCTAGATAATGGAATACCCTCTAGTGGCCCCATGAGAGAGAGTAATTTTTGAGTTATATCATGCTATCTCACATGCTGACATATCACATAATATTTCCATTTTAACCAATGGTACTACACTGTTACATCTTACACTTTTCTGGTATTACTCCGAGATGAAGGTAAGTTGTGTCACTCCTCTCTGTGAAATGTAACTTTTAATCCATAAAACCTGACAAGACTCCTCCTTTTCCCCAGAGGCTCCTTTGTAAGCTTTCGCTTATATTCTCACACAGGGAACTAGTTCTCACAATTTTTATACCTGTCAACTAGTTTAGGAACTAGCACACACCTATCTTCCATTTTTGGAGACTGACCATTCATATCAATGTTGATATCTTCCCACTTCGGATTTCAATTAAAATGTCTGAGAGGAAACTTGCCCAAACAGAATTCAGACACAATATTAATCAATTTTGCAAATATTTGCAAATAAATAAGTGGAAAGTACGCATGATGAAACAATGTACTATATAAAGCCCAAAGAGAGTTGAAATATGTATCTATCTTTTACAATGCAGAAATGTTTTCCTGTGACAATATATGAGGAATTTTGTTATATTATACCATATTATATATGGTATAATTTGCGTTTTTAAAGAAAAACGTTGACAACATTTACAGACTACATAGCCAAGTAATTTTTGAAAAAAGTCTTAAAAGTGACTTTTGGGAGCTGGTGTTGCTCATATATTAAATGACAGTGAAACCATATATGATTTTGTCTGGTAAATAGCCTTTTACTTTCTTCAGTTTAAGTTTCAATAGTCTATACATAGTCATGAAACATATACAGTATGAACTGCTTAGAAATGACTGCTCCCTATGGTACCCTATAACACATTGTTCATAGCTGATAGAAATGGTGCTGTAAAGTGCATTAGCAGGCAAACACTAGCAGATGTATTATGTCACCCGTTGCTGGAAAGATTAAAATGGAGAAATATGGTGCAGCTCTTGCTCTTCTGGATCATTGTCAACTTTCAATGACAAATATTGAAGCTCGGCAAAATTCAATTTAAAAAAAAATTGATGGATAATATCAATGTTTATTTTTAAGCATTTTAAATTTTATTTATCAATTTAAATTGTCACTGTTGTGGGAAATTACAGGAAGAAGGCAGGCTAGGGGATCAGACCATAATTACTGAATGAGACTAGATGTTGAGATTCAAAAAGTTAAAGCTTTGCAACCATTAAAACACAATTTATTGCCATCACATGTCAACACGTACAAAGTAAATATCCTTAAATCAAAGTTCTCTGCCTATCAGTAAATTTTGATTATTATTGATGGAAATATTTTTTCATTGGTCTGTATGTATATGGTGAAATTGACTTTTGCCGATAAAAATCTGATCCTTCCAAACCTACAGAAATGGTTCCTCTTCTCTTCCCAGTCTTATAGACTAGAGCTATTATACTGCGAAACTTTTTTCAGACCAGGCTTTAGGTGCCTGATCCAATGCTCATCAAAGTCAATGGAAAGACTCCCACTGATTCCAGCGTGCTTTGGATTACCCTCTATAAAAAGGATTTCAGTAAAAGAGGAATCCAAACTAGCTTGCTTTCAGCCCTTGGAAAGTCTTATCAGTATAACTGCCACTACTTCCGCTATTCAAAAGTCCTGATGTCCTTGCCTACAACCAGGATGGTGACCAAATGTTTCCTTAAGAGATGTTGCTAATGCTGCTCAGTGAATAAACCAGTGGGTATTCTCCAGAGCAGTGGTCCCCAAATGGTGGGGTGTGCCCCCCCTAAGGGAGGGCTCAGAGGAACATTTGAGGGGGTGTGTGCATGGGGCATCAGGAGTAGGGAGGGAGCACCATACTTCCAGCCCCACTCTGCCTCTAGGCCCTGCTCCATGTCCAGGCTAAATCTCCCCCCAGTCCCACTCCACCCTCAACCCAACTTCACTACAGCTCCAGCTCCACTTCATGCCTTGCTTCACCCAACTTCACCACCGCCAGCTCTGCCCTCATTCCCTCTCTGCCCCCAGCCCAGCTCTGCCTCTAACCTGAGATCCTCTCCAGCTCCATCTTCAGCCCAAGTTCTGCTGCTGAGGAAACTTTGGCTGTGCAGTAATGTGGGGCGGAGGGAGGAAGGGGGGCACAGTCAGATTCCATGGGAGGGCGTGACTGGAAAAGTTTGTGCACCGCTGCTCCAAAGGCTCAGTCATCACAGCTAAGGGAGATTATCTTTGCTATAGCATATGGAGAAGACTGGTAGTTGCCATGTATGTCTTTGGGGTGAAAGATTGTTTCATCCAATCACTCTCTCAATGCTTTGCCCTCTAATAATTTATCCTACAGTCATCTCAATTTTATGCACTTTTATCATTAGAGATACAGCTGGATACAAATAATGGTAAAGGCAAAAGGGTTTTTTCCCCTAAAAGACACTATATATATTATCTTTACATCATTGATTCAGCCATTGAAACCAGAGAAAGAGGTAGGAATTGGGCACCAAACGCCCAAAGTGGGAACTCCTGTTAATTCCAACTGCTGGTTTGAAGTATCTGATTCCTTTTTAAAACAAGGTTTGGAAAAATAAAGGAAGAGCTCTGAAATACAGAACAAAAGTATTTATGCCCATCCAAGCTCCTCTTTTACAGAAATGAAATCAGACTTTCTGCTGATAGCTAGTAGGTGAGAGTGATAACTCTCCCTTGTAGATCTCAACTGCTGGATTTCAGCAGAGTGCGCCACACCTAGGTTTTTTTGTTTGTTTGTTTTTTTGTTTAAAGTAAGACTTGAGAAGTTGTTTGGTGCCTAGAGTCAGTGAAACTTTAAAGGTCAGATACTCATTTTACACTAAACCCCTTTTAACTCAGTCCGGCAATGGTCTTAAAGTGAAAGCCAGTTACATGTACATTCACTTTAAGATGCTTGACACAGCTCTGGGCTTAAGGCAATTCAGAACTTAGCCCTAAATATTTAAAAACATAAAAAATGTTTTGGGGAATTATGGATCTAATGCTTGTTAGAACTGATTGAAAAGAAATACAGACCTACATGGGAAAGCTGAACACCGTGCAGTCAGTCATCATGACTCTTTGATACTTCCCTTCATAATTCCTATATTACTGAAGCTCTGAAATGTGTGTTGTAATGATTCCATGGCCCATGGACTTTGTGGTTGAAGATGGGAACAGAATTCTAGACCTTGTGCTCTAAAAATACCTTTACTTCTAGAACTAAAGAAGATAAACCCTGAATGGGTCAACCAAGAGAGGGCAGCATAATCACAAACATTTGAGCAGCTCTGAATTCTATCCAGGAGAGAATTTGTCTCACTAGAGCCCATCCGACATTCAGTCCAAATTCTGCCTTCCGTTTAATCTGCGCAGCCCCATTGATTTCACAAGGGTTTCAGGAGTGTAAGTCTCGACACACGTGTGCTGCTATCATCAGCTTTTCTGTGTTGAGTATATTTGATGACTAGCCCATGAAATTAACAAGAAAAAGCATGTTTTTGTAACTTTTGTATATAAAAATTACCTCTGTTTTCCACTGTTTATTTTTATAGGATGTTGTATATTAGAAAGTTGCTAATATAAGAGAAAAACAATGAAATATTCACAGGGTGAACTGCAAGCAGCAGATTTCACACAGCTCTAGTGAAGCTTTAAAAACAGGCCAACAAGTGTATTCAAGCTTTTTCATCTACACTATGATTTATTTCTGAATAGGCCATTGTCTGTCCTTAAATTGCACCTACTCTGGCAGACCCAGTAATGTCTGATTTCAAACATAATTGAAGTTTGATACAATCATTGTCTGTCCATGATTAGCAGCATCCTTGCAGCTAACCGTCTACGATGAACAATCCAATATTTGTGGTCTCAGCATGGTAAACTATTCAGTGCCTGAAAACCATATCATCATAGTCTGACCTTGGTTAACCATATATAGATTATTCCTTCTGCACATAATTATTATAGGTTTTTATAGAATTAAAGCACTTTTTAGGGAAAGATTTTTGTGTGTGCTTTTTTAAAGGATCATACAGAAGGCTACTTTTGTGATCCAGGACTGGCCTTAAGTACAATCAATGCAACCCCACTAAGGGGCCTCTGCAATCCTGCTGCGCTAAATCAGCAACTCACAAACTGGCCTGGTTTTTCCTTCTAAGGAGAGGATTGGAGGAGGAGGAGGGAATTCATCCTCCAATGCTAAGCAGCGTCTCAGTAAGGCTTGAAGCCAAACCAACTGTCTAAGGGTATGTCTACACTGCAATTAGACAGCCACAACTGGCCTGTACCAGTTGAATTAGGCTTGCAGGCCTTGGTCTAAAGGGCTGTTTAATTGCAATGTAGACATTTGGGCTTGGGCTGGAGCCCAGGGTCTGGATCCCTCCCACTTTGCAGGGACCTAGAGCCCAAGCCCGAATGTCTACACTGCAGTTATACAGAGCTTTAGCCCAAGACCTGCGAGCCCGATTCAAGTGGCACATGCCAGCTGCATGTTTTATTTTTCATTGCAGTGTAGACATACCCTTAGGAACACACAAAAAATAAGAATGAATTGGTGAGGCACACTATGCTAACACTAATTAATTAATTTTAGAGTCCCATAACAGAAAGACCAAAGACAGAGACAACTCGTTCCCTGACTTCAAACTTCCACTCTGGTAGCTCAGCGACACATGAATCATAGGGCTGCCCTTAAAGCCAAGAAATGTTCATGTTCTGGCAAAGTATCCATCATAAATAGAGCTAGGAGAAATTTTTTGGATGATTTCCCCCCCCCTCCCCGCAAAAAGGAGAATTCTGGTTGACTGAAACATTTCACAAATTTATTTCAAATTTGCTAAATTGTTTAACTTTCACTTTTGGGATTTTTTTTTGTTTCAGTATCTTCAGAACAAAACATTTTAACTTTTTTTCATTTCAAATTTTACTTCAATTTTATTATTTATTAAAGGTAAAAAGCTCAAAATGAATTGTTTTGTTCCAGGTTGAACAAAATGTTTTATTTGACCGAAAACAATTTTAAAAAAAGTTTTTGTTTGCTGAAAAATTCAAAACATTTCTGTTTTGAGTTGACCCAAAACATTTTTTTCTTCTATTTTTTGGTTATTGTCACAGCTCTAAATATAAAGAAACAGTTCTCTATCATATACTTGCCAGGCTGTGAGCAAACACAGGGTTTTAGACAGCCTTGTAGGTATGAAGCATTTAACATAGAAAATCATGACAAATTAAACCTCACCAGTATAGCTGATAGGACAAGATTTAGGAAGGTATGAGTTGGGATGAGATTTAGGAGAAATTGTAGCTGTGTTCTAAACCAGGTTGTGCGTCATTGTAGAAGTAATAAGGAATTAGTTTACATACTTTCTACATTGCTCCTCAACGTGGAGCAAGTAATTGCTTATCTCAGACAGTCCTCCTGTAGGTATTGGAATTAACACATACTGTATAGTCTTTCCTATAACTGTGCAAACAGATACAGCTATATCATAGAACTAAAACTGTTCATAACAAATGTAGTCAAATGAAATGTGGCAATTTTTAAAAATCCACAACTCTGTGGATTTTATAGTTACCACATCAAATACTGGATTCTGGGTATTTTTTTTTAAATGTTAAAATACTTACTGTAATGGCTAAATTGATGTTACTCCATTGCCTTCAATGGGATGATCTTGGCCCAGTGTATCTGTAATTTATAAACAGCTCTGTTTTTGATACTAATTAGTGGATAGAGTGCATATATTAATGGGTCAGATCTTTATTTAGAATCATGGCTTTCTACAAGAGACAAATATTTTGAAAGCAACCGAAGACATACAACCTTTATTTATGCCCTAGAGGCCAGCTGAATACTTCTCACAGAACATGGAAATCTGTAGTACCATTTAGTTTTTTAATAAGGAAAGAATCGGGGGGGGGAAAGAGGGAAGATCCTTATAAAAAGTGATCACATGATTCTTTATTATCCTGATAACTTGGTTTGGCAGAAATGTAGAGAGATACTTTCCACTTAAGCACCATCAACTGCTTATCACGCAAAAGACTGACACAACAGATAAATAATAAGCTTTGTTAATTATTTGAAGAACTTCTGATTTTTTCATATAGCACCAGTCCTAAGATTTCAGTGCTAAGTAATATATCCATTATTTATGTTCTTTAAAAAAATCAGTAATGCTCCTAGATGTGGAAGATTACCAGCAAAACCAACCCCTGTTGCCAGCTCAGGGTCTGGAGTTGTTTCTGGTGGCCATTTTGACTGGATGTAACTCAGATATGTTAGATAACTGAAGAAAATTAATTGTGTTGTCTATTACAAATGAAAGAGATGAAGAATCACAGCATACATAAATAGGCTGTATTACTAAAAGCCAATTTAAAGGTTCATTAACAAATACCAGGGGTAAAATCATATGTCTCAGTCTCCTGTCAACCAGATGTGAAATGACAAGTTAAATATTCAAGGAAAGAGAATCCTACAAAACAGAAAGGGGCTAAATGACAAAGCTCTGATTTGTTTTTAACTTACGTTATTCTAGTACTTAAATATTAAATTGTTCAGTTACATGATATCAACAAATACACATAAACACAAATATAGAATACGATGATGAGGAAATGACAGTAGTGAGATCCTCTAGCATAGAAATCAGCATCAGAAAGGGAGGACAACCAGCCTCTATGAAATCTACTAAGGACTGCACTATTGTCAGTAGAACTGGGTGAAGAAAGGTAATTCCGTGTCATGGAAAAAATTTATATTTTGAAATTTGGAACAAAACCCCCAAATTTTGAAATTTTTCATAAAAGGAAATGGAGCTCCAGCTCCAGGGTAGTCTGCCTGGTGGGTGGCCGGGAACCAGGATGCTGAGAACCCGGTGGACAAGCTGGCAGGAAATCCATCAGACCTTCATCGAACTGACTCCATCGAATGTTTTGATTTTGCTGAATCAGCAAATTCTTTCAAAAAATGTTTTGTTGGATTTTTTTCTGAGCTTTTCCAATTGCCAGTCTCTTTTACCTAGAAGGTGCTTGGATAATATAGTGATAGAGGGCACTACAAAACCTTAAATAAATTGTGGAACTGAGCACTCCCTCCTTGTTGATAGCCCCTGTCAGAGTATACTCACAGTAACTGAGGTTAAGATTCAGTTGACGGGGCAATTACGTTAGTGGTATCACGTAAAGGCCTGATCCATTTCCACTGATGTCAATGAGGTTCTGATCAGGGCTATCTGTGAAATGCAATTATTCCCCACAGGTAATAGCAGTACCCACATTTCCCTTCTCCTTTTCACCTCTCTAATTCCCATTTTTCCTCCTCATTCTGGGTTGCACCTACTAAGGTCACTTCACTTTAGCTTCCTCCGCCCCCCCATGCCCTCCCCAGCTTTTGGTCCCCTTTCTTTATCTTTCCAAGTTTTCAGGTATTCAAACTATTTTTTAACAGTGATTGCTGCTTGTGTCACAAGTCCACTAATTCTCTGCTCTGCGTAATCCTTGCTGAGGCAGGGCTGCCTGTCAATGACTGAGGTCTCAAAATAAGGGCAGCAGAAGCAGATTGAGAGGACTCACTGGAATAGTGGTAGAAGCAGCAACTGCGGAACACGTTAAAATCAATAATGTCCAGATGTTTGAAAGCTGGAACGGGGAAGGAAGGGGAGAGGAGAGCGAGTCACATTCCTTTCCCCTTCACTAAATATCTATGAGCATAGTAAAATGCCTTGCAAAGAGATCAATAGCAGTGAAAGAGCATGACTTCTGCCTTGTTTTAATTAATCAAGTGTGAAAGTGCTAATGAGAAAGCAGTGCCAACTATAGGAACCACACACAGGCAAAAGGGAGGCTGCCATAGATTTACAAGGACAGCTTCTTAAAGCAATACAGCTCTGTGGGAGATGATGTACTTGTTGTAATAAAAATAAAAAAGACATATGAAAGAAATTTACAGCTGATCTTAGCCTTAGCAGAGAGAACAAAAGTTGGTCCCATGAGAAGCAAGAAAGAAGCCTACAATGAGGTGTAATATTTTATTTGATAATCATGGAACTCCTCTAGAATGATCTTACCTTCTCCTGCAAAAGAAAAAAGAACACATTTTAAGATTGATTTTATTGACTAACTACAGAGGGGCATGAATACCACAGTCAAGCCTAAAATGGAGAGTAGGATTTTTAAAAAAAAAACTTAAACACTGTTTCATATCTTAAATCACTAAGACACAATTTCTGTCTTCTTTGTTTTCCCACCCCTGTCCTTATGCAAACATGGGTGTAATTAATAGATGGGGGGTGGCATCTCTTCCGGTTTTCAGCGTGTGGTGGGGGGGGGGAAGAACACTGTTTCTCTTCCCAATAAGTGTCAGTCCCATTTGTACAGAAGGAAGGAAGGCAGCAGAGTGGTATCACAGGGGAATCCGAGGATGATGATACTCTCTCTCAATCCTCCCCTGTGCCCATTAGCTGTTGAGCTGATCACTAGAGGCCACTCTGTCTCCCTGCTAGACTGGCAAGAGGTAACTTTCTGGAGCCACAGCTTTCTCGATGTGGTGCTCTGTGGAAGGCAGAACAAGGGTGTTGGGAGGGGTGAGGGGGGAGGAAGAGAGATCGTTGGGGAAGTGGATTGGTGGCAGAGACCGAGCGGAAATAAATGTTCAGTAAGAGATGGTGGGAAGCTAGATACCTGGAAGAATGAGCGAATGAGTGAGGGGTTTGGAGCACTACTGGGGTAGAGGTGTAGAAGGAAACTTGTATTAGTGGGGGTGTTATCAACCATATGGGTTCTAAAATGATGACAGCCCCTTCTTCCCCCAAAAATCTTGACTGGCTTGAAAATCACGGTATTTCATAATTTTCTAACTCATATTTTTTTGTGTGGGGAGAGAGGGTTTGTTTTCTGAACTTTGAACTTTGAACTCTCAGGGGGAGTCGCCCCACTGGGCATGTTCATATAAGCATTTGTTCCAGGGACCTCAGTCTGAATAGTACAAAAAAATACATACACATGGGAGGATGTGGGTTTATATGCCTCCTCCCTCTTACTGTGTGCTCCCTTCACAGCAGCATGCTGGGGTGAGGTATGGGTGGGGAGGTGTGTGGATTAGGCCAGAGGATCCATTGCTGTGCAGATCCACCTGTTTTCATCCTTATTCCTGCAGAGGGTAACTTCTGTAGCATCTACCTCATTTCTGCTTCACAGCCTACAGATAGAGATTTCCCCCCAGCTTCACCCCGTCCCCATCCCCAGTGCCAGACTAGACCATTTGGGACTTCTCCCTACATGAATTAATGTGCAGGCTTAACATTACAAATATATTGTATTTATCCAAATGATTGCAAAAATCACTTACTCTCTCTTATCCATATAACCAATCTGAGGATTCTTTGTTTCTCCTGCAACAGTTTATGATACCACAAACCCCAGTAGTGCTCTGGTTTGGGTTTTTGCAGTACACCTCTTCCTCGATATAACGCTGTCCTCGGGAGCCAAAAATTCTTACTGCGTTATAGGTGAAACCGGGTTATATCGAACTTGCTTTGATCCGCCGGAGTGTGCAGCCCCACCCCCTCAGAGCACCGCGTTATATCCGAATTCATGTTATATCGGGCCACATTATATTGAGGTAGAGGTGTACCGTCACTTGTTGCAGGGGCAGCATGGAATTTTGATACAATGAACATATTTTTGAATATTATTTTTTTCAAATGCATTTATTTTCATTATAAAAATCTGCTCCTATCATTAGTGATATGGGATCTATATATATATAATAGATAGATATATCATTTTTATTGTACAAGCTTTGCCATTCCTCATTATGATAGGGAAGCACTGGGAGAATTACAATAAACTGGATACCAAATGCTTCCAAACATGCCTTATTCAAGATACTGTTTCTGGGTCAGGCTGCTTTTCACAAGGGCTTGTTAGGATCTGGATTTCATTGTCCTTGAGTGCCCTGGAAGGGACATTCCCCCTGAGACAGAAAGAAATATTTGGCTTTCAAGTTCCCACTATCATAACTCTTACATTTTTATGACCCAAATGTGGAACAAAAGGAGTAACAAAAATGTGTGTAACGTATTGTGAGGAAGAGATGAGTCAGAGTTGCATCATAAATCATTAACATGCATACAATTTCCAGGTGTACACATCTTGGAAAGTCTGACAAAGTTCACTTTTAAATATTTTAATTTATTTCTTCATTGCCTCCTGTTTCCAAGATAGTAATACCTATTGGACGATACTTGGTTCAGAGAAAAATACCACCAAGATAACTAAATGGCTCAGAGTTTTTTCAATTGACTATAGAGCCTTTCACTCATAGATCACCAGGTTGATAATGATCAAAAATAATTTCTGTCTGATGGCTATTGAGTAGCATATGTGAAATGAGTTGGTGGTCTCAATTTGGTCTCTATGTCCATAGCATATTTGCCACTTTTGCTGACAGATTCAGAAGAGAGGCCAAGGCCTAAATGGATCTGAAAACTGAACAACACTAGAGAGAGTCAGAATTGAGAAGGGGTGGTGGTAGGATAGTTGCATTGCCTTCGCCTGACCTGGGGACAGAGCTATGACTTCAGAGCAAGATTCACCAGCCTCCAGAGTCACCATCCTTCATGAGCACTAAATTCACAAAAAATAAAAGCAAAACAAAATTAATTGACGATGATTATTGGGGATTAACAGTGGTGTCGGCTGTAGTTACTAACATATCTTTTTACAATGTGATGTCACAAATGTCGCCACAATGTAACTCAAATAGGAGTTACAGAGATGAAGTCTCACTAAGAAATTGTAAAAAATACAGCTAGCCATGACTTCCTAGAATGGTCAATTTGAGTTCGGGTTGTCTGGATTATACTGAGGGATTCAGTTATGATTTAACACTAGGTTTTGATTTTTAGGTGTCATCGAATACAAAAGACCAGAGCAGGGCAAATGTTAGCCAGTTGCTAACACATTCTGTCTTCAAAATCTTTTCTTTTCAAAGGATCCGGTTACTTTAGGGTACTGAATGCTAGAGTTACTCTTTTCAGCTATGTGGTGAGATTACTCACTCAGGGCCTCATCCAAAAATCAAGTCCATGGAAAGATACCCATTATTTCAGTGAGCTTTGGGCCAGACCCTAGGGCTCTGATCCTTCAACTGATAATACAGTGGTGAATTGCTACATTCACACACACTCCAACCAATGCCAAAAGGACTGCATATGGTCACAGTATCTGCTCACATGCTATCCATGGTTGGCTTGGGGCCATATTTATTGATAACATGGTCATACTCTTGCGTAGCAAACATGTTGACTATTGTGCATTTAAAAATGCAGTAATAAAAATATGTATGTTCCTGGAAGAAAGGAGGTATGATTTAATTTTTCTGGAAAACACGTTACCAAAAAAAAAAAGATTTTTTTCTTTTAGTCAAATTCCTTTATCTTTACAATTGTTAGAAATGTGTGTGAAACCAGAATCCAGAGAAGAACTTAAATTCAAACCAGCTTGTTTGAATGTTTGCAGTCCAAACCAAAGCTCTAAAACAGTATAAATGCTTCATAATACTCAAGTGGTATTTCCAAAAGTATATCCAACTTGCTGCTATAAAAAAAAAAAGCTAGTGTTTTTCATACTGGCTGATTTGTGCCAAGTCTAAATATTTTAGCCAAAGAAGTGCTAGTACTCATCTTTCCTTTGAAATCATCTAGCTCCAAGGTTTTTTCAAAGGCTGTTTTTTGTTATGCAGCCCAGTAATCCACACACTCATCTCAGGAAAAAACAAATAAACAAACAACTCTGTTAACTCTCAAGTAATATGTATAAAAGGTTATAACATCTAGTGGTTATTCCAGAGCCACTTGGCTCTATTCTTCTCTCTGACAGTGAGTGAGTGTGTGACTTTTCAAAGCAAGTAGAAACAGATTCTGTTGTCATTTAAAGCAGTGGCAGAATGTCCATTGCCTTTAACACTAAAGAATTAGGCCCTCATTTTCTCTTCCTCAGTTTCCGCATCAGTAAAATAAGAGGAATACCTTCCTGATTATTCAGGGAATTTGACTTAAGAATCCAATGTTAGCAAATGCATTAAAATTCTTGAATGAAAGCCACTAAATACTGTAAGTGCATATTATATTGTTTTACTGAAATCTGGAACAAACTGGTATCCTCACTCCTCTCCATTACCAGATCAGCACCAACGTTCCTAACATTTCAACCTCTAACTCCCCACCCTTAGATCTGTAGAAACGATACTTCAACTGGCTGCCCCAGTTGGGTCATCTTGACTAGATTAGGATGTCACATCTTTCAGTGCATTTGAGATGTGCCTACAACTCCAAAGAGAGGGGTCAGATTTGATCTGAGTCTGTCAGGAACCCTGAAAAGAATGCTGTATCAATATTATACATCTGTAGCAGTGCACACTGGCTGAAATAAAGTTCTGATTTGCATACTCCTAGTGCAAAATCATTCCATTTTGTCAGGATGAGGGAAGCATCAGGAATGACAAATGCATGGGAAGAGGTGACTCATCCTCAAATAGTCAAGGTTACTTAATGTTGGGTTCTGTGATAACCCCCTCTCCATGACAGTAGGTCTTTATCATTGGGACCCAGTTCAGATTGTTTGTATTTAATGTAAGACAGTCTTTCTTTTCAGTATGTTCCTTGCATGAGACCCTATGACTGCATGTTCTGCTTTGGGTGGGCTGCTACTTAATTTTAAAGGAGTCTGTGTAAGAGCAAGAAAAGAACCATAAAGTATAGGTTTGCAGCCTTCCCTGTTATTAAACAAAACAATCTTTGACACTGGTGAAAAATGTCTCGTCTTGGACTTGTGTAACCAATGCCTTATCTCCCTTTTAATTGAAATTTATTTAGATTTAGTGGTTTTCTAGATAGTGTTTTGAAAGATATCTGAAGGGAAGTTAATTCTGACATGCACCATATACCTATCTACCATTTCCTTGGAAGATATAATGAAGGCCCACAAGAGTCTTCTTATAACTACATGTAGTAGCATAGTTGTGGACATTTTAGATATATTTTCTTTAAATCGGTCTAATAATGTATGGAACTATTACATTTTGATGAAAGAACCAAGATAGAATAAAGCTGCAACCCTCTCCCCCCCCCACACACACCACACATTCATGAATAGATCTCAGGTTTAATGGAGAAGTTGACATAGTTCTGGTCCCTTGCAATGCCCGAGCCTAACTCCATGCAGAGGGTCCCAAAAAGAAGGTGAACACACATCTCTGGGGTCATCGGTACTTTCTGATCATAATGTTTGCAAAATGTCCCAGGCCCTGGGAATATCTGTAAAGCTTAAAAAAACATTTATAATGTCTGTCATGTTTCCAAGTCTGCTGGTGGGAATACTTTGTTGGTTTTTTTCCCATTCTGCTGGAGCTGAACTACAAGCTATGGAGAAGATCTTGGATAATTAGAATTCTGTTATTCCTATTAATAACCTCATAAAACCTTAAATGATTTACTGATTTTAAAAAATTCTTACCAAAATTGCTAAGGCTAACTCTGATATTTTTGCAATTGCTTAGAACGAATCCTGGAATTATTTACAGGGAAATAAAAACAGATATAAATATTTTTAAATGAATTTAGATGAAATTAGAATTTAAAAGATATATGTGGTTAGAATATCAGATTGACATGATATGGATATTATTCCCTGTTTTAACTTTTTGTTTTCTTGCTTAACTGGAAGCAGATTTGTCAGTGGCATTTCTTTTTCCACAGTGACCTTTTTTAATTAGTGCAACTTTGTGTTTCTTAGTATACTTCATCACATTGTTTAGTGAAATGCATATGAGTATTTTTATTGTTTTGTGCACTTTTATATGTGGTTTTTATTTTTCCATACTTTTAATTTAGTAGGGCAGTACTTTTTTCCATTAAAAGATGGGTTTCATTACAAGGAATGTTGTTATGGAAATGTGTGCTTTAATTGTCACTCAATTTAAAAGAAATATTTGGGAAACCAATGCATCAAAGCAAAAGGGAATGATTGGTAGGTTTCCTTTTTAAAACAGATGAGCAAATCCATGTCAAGAAGGGCGGTCTCTGAGGCAAATAAAGCAATCAAATTATCTTACATGGGGATGCAGAATCTGTACAAATGACCTTGCTGCTCTATTTCCAGTCTTCCTGCCTTTTTTTTTTAAAGGCTACTTATTCTTTGCCTCTTGTTGGAAAGATGAGGCATGACTTGCCTCCAAAGCTGACCAGTTAAATGGGCTAATTCCATTTTTCTTCTTTCCTTATGTGCTGGGTACACAACACTAGATCACCCACACAGAAAAGTAGTAAATTCCCATTTGGAATCTACTTTTGGCTGGCACAGAGAACACTTCTTGGTTGCCGACTGAAATCCAACATAGGTCGTTGGTAAACAGAAACTAACTGATGGCTGTTTGTTCTATGTGAAGTGAGTTTGATGGTCTCAGTCCATTTCCTACTGAACAGCTCCTCTGCAAATATCACTAGCTTGCACCCTTTCAGAGAGACTCAGCCAAGACACCATGAACTTAACAGACATGGAGGCAGAACTGTCCCCTCATTCCAAGAGGTGGTGTCTCCAGCGGGCATTCACATAATCAATTTTCTTATAAATATCCAATGAGGATTTTGGCCAAGCCATCGATTGCATGCTATAGCTGCCCATAGATTTAAATGCACAGATGCACAATAGTGGAGCAATGAAGGAAGCTTGTATTGTCACTACACATGCTCAATTCTTCAGTAAAAAGTTATCTTTGGACTAGTGTCAGAGAGGGGGATGACTATATTAACCTGTTCATGCCCATGGAAATATTCTCTAGAGTTTAAAACGGTTAAACACTTGAAATCCTTTAAACCCTTTCCACTTGAGACAATCACAAGTAAATCACCAACTAAATTTTCTTGCTTATAATTTAAGGCCTTTGATCCTCCTATTTTGTGAGCATGAGGGCACCCTGGATGCACATGAGATCCTGTTAATGTCTGTAGATCACTTTGATGGTGCAGCACTCCACCCCCTGAAGTCACTTGCAAATCAAGTTCTAAATGCATACTGGTGACTCCCCTGCTGCTGGATTCTCTCACCCTGGCCTAAGTTAAAAATAAATCTGTTCTCCAGGCTGAGTCAAAATCTTCTTCTTTGTCATCTTTGGTAAAATGAAAATAATGAAAAATATACCTATTACATGACTGAAACAGAATGGAAACAGTATTATTGTACAGTTTTAGGATGATCCCATAGGAATTAAGTATATTCAGTTGCCTGTGATTTCTGACTCCTGGTCAAATCCCCTATCCTTGGCCAATGTCTAGTTTGTTCGACCTTTGTGGGCTAAAAGCCAGAGCTGCTAGGTCAATATACAAACTCATGGGTTCTTTAAGCTGAAGCTATCATTCTCTAGGCTAGTGTCTATTCCTTTTAGACTTGGAGTCTTATACTTTTATCCTTTTGGTGCCTGCCAGAGGCAGATGAGGCTGCAGGATACGCCTGGGCATCAGGGCCAGAGCCAGCTGGATTACAGAAACTGGACTGAATGGCTGTTCTAGCAGTCAGAGCTTTCCAACTAGTTTCTCTTCAACCTGCTAAATTACCACTGACTTATAGGCTAGCCAAGTAATTAGCACTTTGGCCCTGATAAAAGGCCTTGGTAAGAAAAGTGATGTCTGAGCCAAATAACTGGTATCTCCTATTGCTGACTTCCAATACATATATTATAGTACCTAGGATACTCCAGTTGTCTGGACCTCTGCTGTAGGTGTCTTCAGGTGCTGAGTCTCTTTTCACATCAGACTAGTGACTCTCTTTTGGGATAACTGTTTCAGAGAGCTGACCAAGGTCCTGACAATGCATATTGGGGTATATCTACACTGCAAATAAACACCAGTAGCTGACCCAAGCCAGCTTACTTGGGCTCGTGGGGCTCGGGCTAATGGGTTGTTTAATTTGCGTGGAGACATTTGGACTTGGGGTGGAGGCCGGGCTCTAGGACCCTGAGAGGTGGGATGGTCCCAGAGCCCAGGCTATAGCCTGAGCCCAAATGTCTACATGGTAATTAAACAGCCCCTCAGCCCAAGCCCAAGTCAGCCCAAGCCCAAGTCACCAATTTTTAATTGCAGTGTAGACATATTCTTGATGGCTGGAGTGTGTATGTGTAGGTGCCTCTACAGTTCTCCTTCCACCAATAAATGAAGTGTTCTCTGGATGAAGCATTTCCTTTAAGGAATATCATCCTTTAAAACAAAGAGTTATCTAGCTCTATCAGAGCAACTTTCTGAGCTAAGGTCCATCTCTTAGCAACAACATTATAATGAGACAAGCTCCATGTGTTGTTTCTGCCACTCACTTAGTGACTTATTGCCACTAAGACTTGGGTCATCAGGAACCTCTTCCCCTTTCCCTGGTGTGGGGGGTGTGAGGGATATTTTCCCATTGCCCCTGAAGGTTGCAATACGTTGGGTCTAAGCTGAAGCGCTCCACCTTGCTGAGACCAGCAATGAGGCAATGAAATTTTGCTCCCATTTTCTTTGTAAAATTAAGCTTTATGGGTCCTAATGACGCGTGTTTACAATAATTATATGAAATTTTAAAATTCAGTTACACACTATAGAGTTTTCAAGTTAAATTTGCATTTTTCTAAGTAGCCAAGATCTTTGTCAGTGTTTATTAATATAGAAATAGGTGTGCATGTGAGGGGTACAATGTGGTGTTTCTTTTAAAGTCAATTAAACAGGTCACCTAAATCCAAATCAAACCCCTGAAGGCTGCTCTAACTTGCATCCGTAGGGGCCATTGCAGATATTCAGAATCCCCAGGATATGGTTGGCTTTAAACACGTCCAATTCACAGCACTGTCTGGCCACTTCCTCTTCCAACCCACTCTCAGTATACCCCTGGAATGCCCCATGACATGGGACTGCTGTGGAGGCAGGAGGGGAGCTTTCTGGTTTGTATTTGCAAAGCGCTTTGTGTTCCTTGTGCAATGCTTCTATAGAAGTACAACTATTTCATTATTATTTTATTTTTGTTGCCATTCCGGAGATGGTATCTTCTGAAGAAAATGAATCCAACTTTTTCTTCTCTTCATTCAGCCATGAGGAGGGAAGGGGTAAATTAGAACTCCTAAAAGGAACAGTGGGTAGAATATTCTCTTAAAACTCAGACTGCCCTGACAAACAGGGACATCTGGCTACCTTATGCATAAGCAAGCACCTTTGCCCTGTTTGAAAGGCTGCAGATGTGAAATAAAAACTTAAGTGATCCTTCACATTTTTAGTCTTCCTCCTCTTTGTCCCTGCGGTCCCGTTGACTCCAAATTCCAGAACAACTCAGCTGATGCAATGGCGCACATTCTGCCATTAGTCATACAGAGCCAGAAAACATTTTGATGTCAACGAGATGTGTGTGTGTGTGCGCGCATGCACCTTTAGGGCAGTATTTGGCCCACTGTGGTTTCCTGAGTGCCCTATATTATTGTGTGTTCATCTGACACTATTAAAGGGCCTCTATCTGTCTTTGAAAGTACAGCCTTACCACCCGGATTTCAGAAGCACTAGCTTGAGGTTTCATAGCATGGAACTTGGGAATAGGAAGAAAAAATTAACATGTTCACCATGTGGTTCTTGTAGTATAACTGTTGTTCACACAAGTTGGGGGGGAGAATTTGCCAGTTTTGTAGGTTTTATACAGTCCACATGACACCGTAAACTATGTACCCACATGAGACGCCTCCATGACATGAAGAATTATACAGCTCACTGACTCATATTATACAGTGTGAAAGGAAGACAACAACTCAAACAAAGCTTTACATGAACCAAGAGAAAAATGCTCAGTTACAGGTACTGTTATCTGTAGACTTTATGCCATTTCTGGCTTGAGCATGAGGTTGGTATTTTAATGAGTCCTGCTTTGCAATCTGTCAAAATATGCTGTAGTGCCTGTGTACCGTATATAATTATCTTCTCTGGTTTAGCTTCACGGGCCAGGCCTTGGAAGAAGTTCAAATACATAGTTTTGTTTAATTAAAGAGTTTTAATTAGCTGATTGGCATAGTCATTCACTTATCATGTAACTGGTTTCCAGGATACTTTAAATGCACATTTCCTGCAAATGAAAGTGTGGATACCAGTACATTGAGGCAGATCTTGTCTTTTCTCTCTCTATGAAAACTTTAAAAAAAAGAAAATCTACAAATTTGCTTGTCTTTATCATCCTTTTCCTGGTCTCTGATTACAGATCAAAATGTTCAGATTGACCACAGCCTTTAGAAGACAACATTAGCTCAAGAGAGAGAGATGGTTTCCTTTATAGAATAATAAGGTGTGGTGAGAAGCCCATCTTATATTGGCACTCAGAGGACTATACTATCAGTGAAAGAAAATTGGGTATGGCATCTGATTAATAAACCCATGGATTTAAGGTAAGAAAGAGGGTACTGCCAATTTAAGACCACATTCTGCTACTTCTACTCAGCTTGGTTGAAGAGAGGTTGCACAGGACGTAAGGCTGAGCAGAATTTGGTTCATTGTCTATTTCAAGGGATTTATACTATTTTAAATTGTGGTTCTAATCTAGGGAGATTAGGGGATGTGGCCAATTTTTCTCTTCCTCAGAAGCCTCTCATTTTTACTAATCAGAATCCTTAGAAATGCTATTGCAATTGTCAACATGAACAGTCGCATGCCTCCTATTTCTTCCATAACTAGTAGTCAACAAACAAAACAAATAGCATAAATCTTTCATTAATTGTACACCCCACTTGGCATCCAGCTAAATTTTCAGTTGTTTAAGGTCAGATTCTTAACATTCTTAATAGCAGCCATAATTTGTGGTAGTGAGTGTGCTCCCAGAATCATGATCATGCACATTTCAAATAATATCTAACTACTGTTATGTGGTTGCTATCAATTACTTAGATATGTAAATTACATCAGATGCCCTTCACATAACTGTAGGTGCAAAATTACTCCCTCAATTACTTGAGCCTGCAAAATATTGCAGGAGCCAAAAAAGAAAGCAAGGTAATAGCCTATTCAAAATGAGGCATTTTTCTTGGAGCTGCTTGAAAAACGAGGTGGTAGTGGTGGGCGAAATTGTAAATATTCTCCCACTGTTTTCTGTTCAAACTTGTAATTCTGATGAAATTTTAATTGACACTTTAAAATTCTAAAAATGTTCTCCAATTCTAATTCTAATTGGAGTATATAATTGTCTTGCCATTTATTTTGTCCAGATCTTTTGAATTTTTTCCTTCTAATTCTTTCTGCTCTAGGAATAAAGTTCATCCCCGTGCAGAGGACCTTCGCAAATCATACATGTAATCTACTAGTCAATGTATGTTGTGTGTTCGCCTCTGTGCTTGATCCACAGAGAATATGGGTCAGGTACAGCTCTCAGTTTAACAGCCCAGATCTTCAGCTCAAAGTGTAGAGACTTGTACTCTCAGCGGTGGAGGGCCTTCCGGTGTTGGCTAAAATGGTGGCCATCACGTATACATCACTTTAAAATCTCATTCAAGCTCTGTGTTTATATTTATATTCTATTCCATTATTTCAAAGCCAGAATTAAAGACAATAATCTTTAGACTATATTATCAGATTGACAAGGGCAAGCAAAATTGTACCCAGAAAACAAATATATTTTTAAATGTGCAATTGAAGAGCATAGTACAAGAGAGGTTTTTTGCTGATGAACACCCTGATCCTTTCCCCATTGAAATGAAGAAAACTCTCACTGACTTCAGTGATGCAGAATCAAGCCCCGAGTGCATACCAAGGGCCTGATCCAAAGCCCGTTGAAGTCAAAAGAGTCTCCTGTAGACTTCAGTGGTCTTGAATCAGGCCCTGGTGCACCCAGTGGTACAGACAACATCAGTTTGTCATCTCATTCAGGCCTGTATCTAATTAACATGAATTTTCTTTCCTGTTTGTGCACTCATTTGCACTATGTAAACAACTTCAAATAACTGCTTTACCCTTTGTTCAAACAAACAATAGCCTTAGAAATCAAGAAGAAAATTAATAGCAGGTGAAAGATTAGGATTAATGATGCTGAGACAACATGGCTATTTAATCTGAAGTATGGGAATTTTTCCACTAATCTCCTTTAATTCCTCATAGATATTAATTATAGTTTGTCACTAGAACTCAGATATATTTGTTTCTCTGCAAGAGTTTAGGAACTAACTCTTTGCCTATGTATGAGTTAGTAGGAAAAGGCCTTTCTCACTTTTCATCATATGTACTGAAAGAATGTGAGAGAACATATGAGCTCACTGAGATTTATATAGGCAGCTTTGGCAGCTTTTTCATATTTACTTGGACTGTGAGAGATAAATTGAGTCTGGTTCTCTAACTCTAAGAATAAGTTATGTTATCAGAATACATATGTGTTGTGGATCAGACATGGATAAGGGGTTTCTATGATAGCTAAATTGGAGGATAGGTTACATTGTTCTGTACTGTTTTTGATTTTGGATTATTTCATTTGTTTCTTTGTGTTTTATGTATATCGTCACAGTTGGCTGTGGATTTTTGTAGCTCGCTTATTAACACTAGCATTTTAATACAAAAGAAACGCAAAAAAAAGACAAAAGAAAAAGAAATGTCTTCTAAATAAATTAACATAAAATATAGCCTTCAGAGCTCATCCAAAAGGCTGATCCTGTCTAAACAACATTTCTCTTGTAGACCCTCTTCTGCCATTCTGTCTATTAGGCATAGCAAATGCTAACTAAAAACAGTCCTGCCATAATAAATGTGCCATTCTAATCCTCACCCTTTAAAGAAACAGATGGACTTTTTGAACATCCTCTGAAGTTTAGAAAATTTGGTCTCTGTAAGACCAGTGGGGCAAGTGAGTCCCAGAACCAAGTATCTTTGGCTGAGAATACTTTATCACTCTAGTTCAAATCTAGGGATTGTTAACCAGAGCTCATCAGCTTTTTCTAACTGCCATGGTACACAGGACATAGGCTCTAGCTACGCGATGACACCTTGAGTTACACAGAGTTTTAGAGAGTAACATACAACTCACAATTTAGTTTCTAATCAATATAAATTTCAGTGAAGTATGTTCTAATCCCTAAATCATTAAACAACCTGTCTCTGTGTAATACAGAGTGAGGAAAGTTCAGGTCATAATCTGAAGACAAATTTGGAAATGGCTTTGGTATGTAATGTAAAATAGTCTTAAGATTCCCTATATCAGGGTATGGGACTCTTATCTCTTTCTTACATTCTGACCTTCTACCAAAGAAGTGCAGTAGTGCTGACCATAAATATTGCAGCATAGACAAGCTTTTCCAAACAGATCCTTCAGGTTAAAAATATACTACAGATGCAGCTGGAGTGCAAAGCTACCCAGAATCCGGGTGTTATGGAAAGGAATCAGTCTCCCCACTTGTTTACTTAGCCTTGGAAACACAGTTCAACAACCTGACAGCGAGAGAGACAGACTGAGACCTAAAAATGAGGATTTGCAGTCTGGGAGCTGCCTGTTTCCTCCTTCCTCTGCTCTCTGCCCTATACATGATGCATGATGCCCTACATGCAACATCAGAAACATGATGAAAACTGGGTTTGTTTTTTTCTTTTCCGGTGGCAGCTCATTTGGGGGAAATGTTTTATTTACTGCTTTGTACTAGCATAAAGGTCGCTAAAGCCTTTCAGAAGAGAGGCTTCTTTCTGTGTTAAGTGGGCCAGTAAATTAAAAAAACATAACAATCTGTTATATGCCACTTATAATAGCAAAACGTTTTTTGGTGTGCCCTTGATATGAAAGCCAAGCAAATACCCCATTTAAGTGTTTTAATCTTTTCACTTGCCCTCTTTTTCTTTCTGTCCCTCCTTGCCTCCAGAACTCTCTCCCGCCTTTCTCTGTCTCTCTTTCTCTCTCCCCCTTTTTGTTCCTGGAACATTCTGTTTCTTTTACGAGCTAACAAGTTTGATGTGGCCCTGTGTCTCCTTCCCTTCCAGGCTTGCAGCTGTTTTGGCAACAGAAGAAAAAAATCCCCATAACAAATCAAATAAAAGCCCATTCTGTGAAGAGGAATTGAAAACAGCAGGCCTCAAAGAGGACTGCACATGAGATGCCTTGTTCTGGCTTTCAACACAACTCAAATCAGAAACACATTACCATAATCTGAAACAGCCCACTGCTAACACAAGACAGATGGTGGGTAATAACCCATGCATCATTAATAAATAAATTCCAGCATTAAAGGCTTTACAAAGTATGACAACATTATCCGGGCAAAATTACTGCCTCTCTCCCACCCCCAACATTATTTCACTGTGTTGTGGGTCTTATTTTTTTTTAAGGGTCTGTGCTTTTGAAGGAAGTTAAATACAGCGCAAGTTTTAAACAGATCAAACCTAGCTCAGTGTACAAGACAGGTCTGAAACTCCAGAAGGAAAAAATAAAATCACTGCCAAAGTGCAATAGCTCCCATGTACTTTGACTGGATAAGCAAACGACAACTTATTGTATTGCACTCCACTGGCTGACATTGCCCTCTCTGGTACTCCACTGTTCTTATATTTCACTACACTTTTCAAGCAAGAATTTTGGCATCACGTTTGCCACAAAGCAGAAAGATATATGCATCTTTTCTCAGCTATCCTATTGCATACTATACCAGCTGTCTCTTTTATCCCTCCCCTTTCCCTCATCAGAGGCAATTGTGGCTAATAAAAGCCTTAACTTGAACAAATGGTGGAGAATATATGAAAAATGGACCCTCCACAATCTGCTTGTGGTTGACCATTCTGGATCTAGTAATTTTTTTGTGAGAGGGGAAAGAGGGGATAGGGATTGGATAACACATTATCAAATGTATAGCCACAAGATTTGGAACCAGACTGCCATCCCAAATCAATATGTTTCCAAAGCTTGAGGTGTTCAGTTCAGAATTCTGATTTGGGATCATTACAGAGACAGGCCTGAGTCACAATGTGTGGATATGTATCAGAACTTTACCAAAGTTCTGGAGTGGCAAATGGGTGGAGAGCTTATATCCACCATTCCAAACAATCTGTACTATGAGAGGTGGCTGGAATAGAATTGCAGCTTTCTCACGAGACTGAGAGATAGGTATAGCTCAGAGTTAAGCAGGGTGGAATGAAAGAATCTTATACAAAACCCTGGGTGCTGCAGTAACTGGTGCTGATGGTTTAGTAATGGCATGCTTTCTTCTCAGTCAGTACTCAACCAATGCCCCAGAATGATGTTTGGGTACCCATTGTTTCTGGATGTGATTTGACATGTTGGAAATAAGGTGTAAATCCAAGATCTGGCTCAGTTGTTGTCATTAAAGATACTGTGTCAGTTTTGCAAGAGTAGGAATGCTACACATGGTTCTTTGCCTTAGTTCTATTCTGAGTAATTGCACAATTGAATGCAAAATTCAACTGATTTTTTTTTAATTTCCTAAGCTAAACTGTTGCCTAGTGTTGTGTGTTGTTAAATTTTGGTTGCAGTTTTAATGGTGAGAGTTTAATGGCCCCTCCCCCTGCTAAACTATAGCTAACTAGATAAATACACTTTGTAAAAGATGTTGGTTTTCTTCTGGATGAAATGTTCTGTACGAATGGATGTCCCAGTTACTCAGAGCACTTGCACATCCTTTCTCTAGAGATTTGCAGGTAGTAGGGCCTCAATGGCCCAAACCATTGTTTTCCATCTGTGTTTGGCTAGATGGTTGTAAACATCTGTTTCAGATGTGGACATTACCATCCATGCCCATGGCCTTTGTGACCTACCATCTTGATTATTAGAATGTGCACCTCATGGGGCTGCTCTGAAAGATGACTAGAGAATTTACCTTGAACAGCACATGGCTGCATGCTTAATTAATGGGGTCAGCCTTAAGGAGCATCGCGCCTATTCCCAAAGTCTGCACTGGCATCTTCATTATTTCTAGTGGTAATTCAAATGGTTAATTTTTATCTGAAAAGCACCATGTTAAATAGACACCCAACTTTATGTGAACTCATGTAATGTTTAGCACCCTATTTCAATACAAGTAATTGTCTTTGATAAACATTAGAGGATGCTGTATTTTTATCTTGCATTCTGATCTAATTCCAGTTTAAAATCTAAACCATCTTAGTTTTTCTTTGGGAAAAGGTCCTCAAGGAAGGAAACCAGTGCAGACTGCTGAACATCAGTGTCATTTAAGTAACCTTTCTGTGATATTGTGTGCAGTAATTTAAGAAGAGTTTGTTGCGATTTGAATCACCATCACTGCATTGGCAGCTAACTTCCAAGAAAGAAACAAAGCCAAAGATATTTTATGAGACTATTAATGAGAAAAAATTGGACAGATTGGGTCAATAGCCTCCATCCAGATCTTTTGATTGACATGAAATCATAAAAAACCTTCCAAAGAAACCTTGTACCAATCAGATAGTGTTTAAAAATGGAAGCTTGGCAACTCTGTTGTATTAATTTCTTTACAACAAATGTCAGGCTGGTGTTACCTGAAAAGAACTGATTGCAAAACTGTGTTTTAAACAACAACAACAACAACAAAACAAGCCTGTGTCTCCCCAAATCTACCTAATAAGCAAATATTTTACAATATTTATTGAATAGATTCCAATTGCCTCATGTATCATAATTGCTGCTAATAAGTAAATGATAGTTTTGCGGCTGCTGTTGGGAGCTACATTCTAAATGTGTTGCTCTTGTTGCTGATATGTTAAAACAGGGAGAGAAAGGTTTTTTGTTTTAATTGCACCACAGCTTACATTTAATTGCCTGAAAACTTAGGATAAAAATCCATTGATAAAATCCTCAATAACTCTACATTTTAGATTTTTGAGTGTTTATTGCAAGAGAGTAACTATCTGTAGAAGAGTTTCACACTATCAGTTCTTCTTGCAGCTAGTACAGAATTCTTCTGCAGGAATTCTCCCTTCAGTTATTTTTATAACAATAAAATTGTTGCTTTCATGTTTCAACAACTCTCCTACATTATTCATAGGAAAATCCAATGGTGATATCATGACGGCCGAAAAAATTCCCCAAAGGCAATGCTGTAAAGCCCTGATCCAGCAAGACACTTAAGCATGTGCTTAACTTTAACATTTAATGTTGACCTCAATGGAACAACTCATATTCTTAGAGTTAAGCATGCATTTAAGAACTTTATTGGATCAGGGCCGGATGGAGCAGAGAGGATTACAGACACTGCTTTATGTGATCATCACTAACACTGGGCAAATAATTTATCGGATGACTTTAGACTACATTCTCTTTCCTGATTTTGCATCTCTGTGAAAAACAGAAAGGACCAGTTCAATAACCCTTATTCAGATAATACTTACTCACACAAGAAGTTCCACTAAAATAATAGCTTGCAGATTTAGGCCCATTGACTTTCTGAAGCAATTAGTATTAACCATTTCTTTGACAATAGCACCCAAAGGTCCCAGTAAGGATTTGGGTTCCATGGTCCTTGGGTCAGTACAAACACAGATAGAGATAATCCATGTGCCAGAGGGCTTATCATCTTTTCCCCAATAATAGGGGAATTAAAGGAAATTTCAAAAAAAAACCCAACATCCTTATTCTTCATATTGGTTTCTCTGTCTGCCTATGAGACCTGACTCTATAAAATAAGGTCCACTGTTGTGATTAAGGTCCTCTAAGAGATTCATTCCCAGTGCTACAATCTACTGCTGGCAATACTTCTTCCAATAATGTAACATCTTGATATTCCCTGCTTAATTTAATGTGTCCAGTTTTGGCAGCTGCATACCTACAGCCAAGTCTGTCAGTCTCTACCACAAAGTAGACCTTTAGCGATTTCATGAAACACCTTGACCTCAAAGACATAAATGATAAAGTATGGGTGCGACCAGTGGAAATCTGTAAATATTAGTTTAACCAAAAGGGGCATAGGGAGAGAAAAAGCTTTGTTCCCTTGTATCAATGTGTGTGATAGGTTGCTGAGTCCATGACTGTCTCTAATTTCATTAATTTACTCACCCATCTTTCTATCCCAGCAATAGCAAAAAACAACAAATAGTAAGGATGTGTAAGTAATTATCTGTGGTCTGTCTGGGTTGTCACTTTAAAAAAAATCACTTTTCAGTGCTATAGGGAGAGAGCACAGTGTAAAAAGTATTAGCATATAGTTTAGAAAAGGAATCAGTCTGGATTTGTTGTCCTTCATTTAATTCTTTTACATGTGCAATTAAGTGTTTTTAAGTGCCTGGCTAAGGCAATATTGTGAATAAAATAATCTGTTAAAGAAACAGTGCAATCTGGAAAAGAATACTAGTTGAGTCAATCAAAATTATTGTCTAGGAGTAGAGCCCTACCAAATTCTCAGCCATGAAAAATGCGTCACACACCATGAATTCTGGTCTTTTGTGTACTTTTCCCTGTGAAATCTATATAGTATAGGGTGAGACTAGCATTTCTCAAATTGGGGGCCCTGACCCAAAAGGGAATTGCAGGGGGTTGCAAAGTTATTTTAGGGGAGTCATGGTATTGCACACTTACTTCTCCGCTGCCTTCAGAGCTGGAGAGTGGCAGCTGTTGGTCAGGTGCCCAGCTCTGAAAGAAGGCCCCACCAGAGCAACACAGAAGTAAGGGTGGCAATACCATACCATGCCACCCTTACTTTGGCACTTTTGCTGGCGGCAGCTCTGCCTTCAGAGCTGGGCTTCCAGCCAGACCGTTCTTCACCCGCCCAGCTCTGAAGGCAGTGCCACCGCCAACAGCAGCACAGAAGTAAGGGTAGCAGCACCACAATACTCCTACAACAACCTTGTGGCTCCCCCACCACACACACATGCCTTTTTAGGTTAAGACTCCTACAATTACAACACAGTGAAATTTCAGATTTAAATATCTGAAATTATAAAATTTACGATTTAAAAATTCCTCTGACCATGAAATGACCAAAATGGACCGTGAATTTGGTAGGGTCCTATCTATGAGTTAAATTCTTCTGTCTTTGGAGATCTTTGCACTTAGTGTCAGTTTGCTGCACATGTTTACAGCGCTGCTCAGTTTTTACCAAGCTCTTCCATTTCATGAATGGATAATGGATGAAATTCACCCCAGTGTCCCAGGCCAATTCAAGACTCTCCACACCAATTAGTTTCACTCAAGCTACTTACACTGTGCTTATGCAGTGCAGAAGGCTTTATGTGGACCCTCTGCGGTGGGATGCTCTGTGGGAGTGATATATATGAGAGAAATAGCTGCATATATGTAGATAGTTAGCTAATGTAAAGAGTGCCCTCTGCTGGCACCTTAAGAATATGTAGCATTGTTTATAAGTTAGTAGGTCTGATAAAGTTGTTGTTATGCATTGTAAATAGTTTCCTTAGGTTTGTTCTTATCAGGGTGACAACAGTATCTTGATTGAGCAAGAGGGTATGGCAAAACAACCACCTGACAGAACACACAACAATCTGTGTGTATCATGCATGTGTTATCAGCACACTTTTGTACAGGAGTGAGGCATGGACCTTATACTCTTATGAGGAAAAGAGACTCAACAGCTTTCATATGTGTTGCCTTTGTTGAATTGCTGGAATCTCCTGAAGCGACAGAGTCACTAACACTGAGGTGCTCAAGCAGACAGTATACCCAGTATGCAAACACTCCTCAAACAGAGATACCTTGATTGGTTTGGGCATGTGTGCCAAATGAATGATGGGTGCATCCCAAAGGACATCCTCTACAGTGAATTGGCATCTGGAAAAAGACCCAAAGGATGCCCAAAATTGTGTTTGAAGGATGTGTGTAAGTGAGACCTCAAAGAAATGGACATGGATGTGGATAACTGGGAAGAGCACAATGAAGACCCTGGTCTTTGGAAACAAGAGCTAAACAAGGGTCTCCGGAGTTATGAGAGGAAACAGTCCATCTTAGAAAAAGAGAAAAGGGCTTGCAGAAGGAAGAGCCCAAAGGGTGGAAACACCACCTTTAAGCATGTCAGATGTGGCAGAGATGTCTCTCTTGAGTGGGTCTCTTCAGCCACAGCTGCTATAAAACCAACTGAGTAAATTCTTTATCTCTCAGGGGTGCATGTCCATGGTCTCTCAAGACTGAAGGATGCCTACTACCAGGGTGAATTTCACCTAATATAAAGATCTGTCTGGACTATGAGAATGGCTTTCTATACCACACGATCCTCCCACACATACTCAAGGAAGACTCACATCTGTGTGTGTTTTGTTAAAGTGCCTGGTTCTGGTTCACAAACACAGATTTGGCTCCCTAATCAATACTTGAAATTATAATGATCTTTCTAACTTGCAATAGGGATCCATCTGTGTTTATATGTCTACTGAAACACCAGTCCTAATGGATAATAGGAAAATAAAAGTATGGACCAAATATTAAGTTTAACATTTTATTTTTAAATGCATTATTTTGACCAAATATTATCAATTGACATGTTTCTGTTATTTGCCAGTGCTGGCTGAATCAAATGTTATTTTCTTTTCATAGCATGGTATTCACTGTATTGGAGCAGTGTTATATATTTCACAGGTTAATATATATTTTTATTTTTATGAATTTGAATGTCCATCCCAAACCTTTGAGGTTCTTGAATGCAGGGTTCTTTGTACTGTAAGGTTTATATTTGAAGATATATTTATACAAACCTATGGGCATATCAAGTATTAAATTTGCTGAATCATAACATGACTATTGTTGCAATTGAGCAAGCTGGAATTGCCTGAATATCACTGGTCTAACAAGCCATTCATGAATATTCTGTCTGCTTGTTATCATATATAGCTTACAGGAACAAACAGATATTTGTATTTTGGGGTCCTATTATTCTGAAAATATCTGGAACCCAGAACCTTTGGCCCAGCTCCAACCATCTTCATGATACTCCTTCCCTTCTGCCTCCAACCTCAAATAATTCAACCTCTATGCCAGCCACTGTAAATTTCCTGCCAACCCCCTTGCAAGGTCGATGGTCTGCTTTCCACTCCTCTCATAGCTGAACTTCTCATTCTGTCCCATGTAAACCTTCTCACTCCTTCCTCACAGCTGATCCTCCCCAGAGACCCATACAAAATTCCTTGCATCCTGTTGCATATGAATCAGAACTTTCCTTTATTCCAGCCTAGTCTGGTGCAATTGTCAGATCCACAGATAAATGGCTGCTATGCAGCAGGGCTGGAGGAGTATTTTCTAGTTCCACTACTGCAGACTGCAAGGTGAGTGAAGGTGGACAAGAAGTCCAGTTTCTGAAGTCCTCTACCTGAGAGTGCCTCTAAATAGAAATGGAACTACTGGCTGCTGCTCAAAGAATTATAATGGGTAACTTTAACATCTAGCCACTGCCCCAGGAGTCTAGAGAAGGTGATTGCAATCCACACTCTGACCCACAAAGACATTCATGGTTTTCATATTTGGGAATCTGAAAGGGAAGATGTTCATGTACAAGAACCTAAAGGGGAATTTGGAGCCTATTGGGTTTCAAATTCAGAGGATATTTATATTTGCAAATGTTTGGGATTCCATATATTTCCTGAAAAGTAGGACCCCTGAATACCATATAAATCCATGCCAACTTTTAAGGAAGCATCTTTAGAAACTCAGAAGATATGTAGAAGTGAATTTAAGCATAGTTTAGAATGTGGAAGACTCCAAAGAATGTCATATAAGCACTTCATCCCAGTACAGATGTCATTTAAGTCTCTTTTCAGACATATGTATGTATAGATCTGCTGGTAGAATTTAACTCTGTTTCTGTAAAGCAGTCAGAATTTTCAGAAGACCTGTGAACACCTCAGTTGACAGTTGGACACTGGATTTCATTCAGGGGCCCAAGACACACAATAGAAAAATACTTTGGGTATGTCTGTAGAGGCACAAAGCATCGTGAAACTGCCCTTTCTTGTACTATAAAGCTATACTTGTGATCTAGCTGATAGGTGGCTGGAAATTTCAGTGTGCCAGTGATGGAAGAACTAAGTGTGAATCTGCAAGTTTTGGAACAAAAGAATTACTCCACAGGCACCTTCAATGCAGAGACCAAAAGGCTTTACAGTACATGAAGTAGAAACTAGCATTAAAAAAAAAAAGAGTCAGACTTAGGCAGGTACTGTGCACCTTTAAAAAAAAAAAAAAGTTCTGAGGCAGTATGTTTTAAGACTGTGAGATGTCACTCTTGAGATCGAACAAGGAACATCTATTCATGCCTGAAGGAGGTTGTATTTGTGCTAGTGTCAGTATTAAAAAAAATAAATAAAAAGAACCAGTGGCTAACAATAAAAATTTGAAAATGAAGCTTTATTGCCAGAACTTGAAAATGCATTTATCAGTGACTGACTTACCATAACAATGAATGGCACAACTAAAATGGGTAAAACAAGATTATTTTCTTCTTAATTTGCCTTACATGAAATGTCACCATTTTTGTAGGCATTTTCTTCTGTTCAAAACCAGGCAAAGAAATTAGGGATGACACTGCAAAATGTTTTACAAACCCAGGATTCCATTTTCTTCCTACAAGTATTGTTTATTCTGTATAGCGCATTTCAGAATCGTGTCTCAGTAGCTCTGGGGTACCAACGAATCAAGCAGAGATACTTTAGGACTTTGGCTCTTGTGGAAGGTCACTGTTTTTCAGCAGTGGAGAGTGGAATGCTCTATATACACAAAGAACAGGGTTAGCACTGACTTTGGTTATGCAACCTTCCCCATATTCCCCATGCAACCTTCCCTGGCTATATTCCGGATCCTTTGGGTTCTCAGGACATGATAATTAGGTAGAGAAACTAGTTCAATTTCCATATCCTTCCAGTTTTTTACCTTTTTGTGAGAATGCCATTTAGTGTGGCTTGTGACATGGAAACAGGAACCTGACTGAGATCAATGACTCATTTCTAATAGGACAGCAAAAAGCTGCTGAGTTGGTAATGACTTTTGCTGGGCTAGATTTGAAGTGACTAAAGATTTTCTTTCCTATTAGCAATCCCCAGAGTTTATTAAATTGATAAATTGGGGTAGAGTCCGTGTATATGAAGACTAATGTAGTTTGCAAACATCTCTTGCCTATAGCAAATATAAGGTTGGAGAACTGGGGAGGAAGAGGACATCTGGCAACATTTCCCAGGTTGTGGTGGTGTTGGTGTTTAAGAAGCAACCAATCAACATCCTATTTATCACAGAGAGAGTCTAAATAATGGACTGGGGAGAACATTGACATAAAATGCTAGGGGACCTGAGAGTATAGGAGGTTCGTTAGGTGGAAGTTCCCGAGCTGATTGATGCTGTAGGCAAGCTGATAGCTGTTACCACTTCATCTGCTTTCATGGATGATTGGGAAGAAACAGCTCCTCTTGTTTCCAAGCCTCCATTATACAGCCACATTACTATCATGAGACAGGAGTATAGGCTTTGAGACTAAGCACGTATGCTCCAAATAGCACCCTTTGCAGCAAGAGCAACCTATGTGAGGCTAAAAGCCCCAGCGCCGAGGCTAGTGGAAGATAAACAGAAGATGCTGTGACTGAAGAATCTACATTGGTAAGTAAAATGGCATTTCTGGGATGATAGAACTGGGGGACCCAGCTCAAAGAAAGAGAAAAAAGTAGGCTTGGGAGGACTTAGATGAGGGTAGTTCAAGGTGGAATTTGAGGACCCATTAATCAAGCATCATACCCAAGGAGAGAGATGTCTTTTTGCCACAAAGTTACTCAAATGAAAAGCAGGATTAATTCTTCAGAAGTCCCATTCCAGGCAAAGCAAGACAGCACTCCTCCCAGAGTAAGGTATTTCTGCTCAATGTGAGTAATGGAGGCAGAAATGAGCCATAAGATTGTAAACTCTTCAGGGCATGGACCATGCCTTTAATCCAGAGGTGGGCAAACTATGGCCCGCGGGAACCTCCTGCCCGGCCCCCGAGCTCCTGCCCTGGGAGGCTAGCCCCCGGCCCCTCCCCTGTGGTCCCTCCTCCCCCGCAGCCTCAGCTCGCTCCGATGCCGGCGCAATGCTCTGGGCGGCAGGGCTGTGAGCTCCTGGGGCAGTGCAGCTGCAGAGCCATGGCCTGACCCGGTGCTCTGTGATGCACGGTGACGTGGCTGGATCCAGCCGGGTGGCGTGGCTGCCTGTCCTGGTGCTCTGGGCGGTGTGGCTATAGCGCCGCCAGCCACCCATGCTCCAGGCAGGGAGCGGGGGGGGGGTTGGATAGAGGGATGGGGAGTTGGGGGGCTAGGAGGCAGGGGTGTGGATGGGGGTGGTCAGAGAGCAGGGAACACAGGGTTGAAGGGGGGCAGGGATACCGGGGATGCAGTCAGGAATGAGAGGAGCGGTTGGATGGGGTGGCAGGGGGCAATCAGAGGCGGGGATTCTGGGAGCTATCAGGGGACAGGGAATGGCGGGGTTGGATGGGGCAGGAGTCTCAGGGGGGCTGTCGGGGCAAGAAGCAGGAGGGGTCGGATAGGGGGTGGGGCTGGGCCACACTTGGCTGTTTGGGGAGGCACAGCCTCTGCTAACTGGCCCTCCATATAATTTTGGAAACCCGATGCAGCCCTCAGGCCAAAAAGTTTGCCCGCCCCTGCTTTAATCTGCCATTATGGTGTTGTATAAATGATAGTGCATACTACTAATTTGGTACAGAAAGCGATACATCATTTCCTTCTTTAGCATCCCACTGCTGCCCTTCAAATAAAAGAAATTAAAAGATCAAAGTCAAACCCCACCCAAATCAAGTGCAAAAAATAGGTGAGAAGTGGAGATAAAGACCTTTTCCTCCACTACTTCATACTGAAATGCTGGAGGGCTTCAGTATTTATTTTTAATAATGTAGTTGGCAAATATAGTACACCAGGAATTGGTACTTGAAAGGAGCACTCAGTCTGGTGAAGGGGATACAAACTAGTATGAGACAAGAAAAATCTAATTAGATTTTTAAATCAAGATTTAAACTTAAAAAAATAAGCTGTGCGATCAGAGGACCATAACTAATGAGGAAAGGCTGGGAGTCGAGGGAGAGGAGAAATATCCTCATTTAAAATTTGGCAGGGAACGTTCCTCTGGCCACGCACCGTTCCAGGGATGGGAGAGCTGTAGGGCCAAACTGTTCAGCCTGAGCGATACTGGGAATGAGTAACATTCTTGGCTCACAGTCTGGCTTAAGGGAGCCACCTGGGCAAAGTGCCCTTGCTAGGATGCATTGGATGTCAGCTGTAGCCTGGAATAGCCAGAGACTAATGTCTTTAATTGCACTAGTGGATGTTGCATTCAGAAAATGAAAGGAAGAGTTGGGAGGAATATCCAGAAGCTGACCAGTGTAAGATTGAAAACGTCACTCACAGTCACTTCTGTCACTCCTTAACTTGTTTGGTTAGAGCTATCCTTTTTGTACAGAGTTATTTCAACCTTTGATTTACTCTGACCCCTTTTTTGTTTAGACTTCTTGGACTGTTCAACAGTTTATCCAAAAAATATATATATAATAATAGGAGATATACCAATCTCCTAGAGCTGGAAGGGACCCTGAAAGGTTATTGAGTCCAGCCCCCTGCCTCCACTAGCAGGACCAAGTACTGATTTTTGCCCCAGATCCCTAAATGGCCCCCTTAAGGATTGAACTCACAACCCTGGGTTTAACAGGCCAGTGCTCAAACCACTGAGCTAACCCTCCCCTTAATTGTATTGAAGAGCCCAATCCTATTCCCCACTTTCTATAGTCCCTCTGTTTTTGTTTGTAGAGTCTTCTCTCCTTCCCCACCCACACTCATACTTCTTGGAGTGATGTTGCTGGTCTTCCAGACTGGGGCCTGTAGCGGGGTGGACCCCTGCTCCTGCCCAGAAGGGGTAAAAACAGCCCTGAGAGGGGGCTGTGTCTGGAGAAAGCAGCTTTGAGGCTGGGCTGATTGGGGGAAGTGGCTGCAGCTGGGGCCACGCCCCAAACAGACTCAGCTGGCCCTATAAAGGCAGAGAAGCCAGGGGTAGATAGGGAGTCTCTCTCTGCCTTTTAGAAGGAGAAGGGCCTGGCTCCAGGGAGTACCTGAGTGAAGCAGGGCTGGGGATAGGCTGAGGAGCTGTGGAGATCCAGCCTGGAAAACCCCAGGCTGTGGCCTTGCACAAGGTCAAGGGGGTACTGGGGGTAGGCCAAGGCAGCAGGTCCAAACCCTCCTTGCCTGTGATGAGTAGGCTGATACTGCAGTCTGCCCCAGGGCATGGGGCTAGACGATGACTGGCAGTAGCCTTATACTGAGGTGAGGGGGGAATAGTGGGTGAGGGTTCCCCAGGGAGGGGAGACCCAGCCTGAGGGGTTACTGCTAGGGGGTAGCACCCCAGGTAAAAGATCACCAGGGTTCAGGGAGGGGCATGGGGGGGCCAGAGGACAGGTGGATCACTGGCCTGCAGCGGGCGCTCTGGAGCTGGAACAAGCTAATTCCCAGAACAGACCAGCAGGAGGCGCCACAGGGGTGAGTCCGCACGTCTACAGGGCCACAAAAACAGCTTCCCCAAAAGACTCAGTTTGGTGCTATACCTCCCATTTTAACTGTCCCTTGTAACAAAACACTCAAGTTAATGTTTGGATCATGCCTCTGGGATACGAATATCCCTGCACTGGGTATACTCAAACACCCATACTGAAAATATGGCTTTGTTCCTTTATGGCTCTACATCAGCGATGGCAGGTTGGGTTAAAGAACACAACTGATCCCCACAGTCCCTACGTAGTACCCCTCAGCATCGCAGTACTGTATGTATAATCTAAGTAACTTCTGGGTGTGTTTTACTTGTTAATTGTGTGAACTTTTTTAATATCCAAAGAAATCCTAAAAGATAAAGCATATAGTCAACAAAGAAACATTCAAGGTTTTCTTCTTTGCAAACCACTCTTATCATCCACAGGCGGATGGCCTCATGGAGTGATCTAATCAGACACTAAAAAAGATGCTAAAGAAATGTGTTGAAAATGAAGAGAGATTGGGATGAATTATTGCCCTATCTATAACTTGCTACAGTGAATTTCCCTGAACCTCAATAGATTTATTTATTTGCATGGCTGCATGGGAGATTATTACACTAGAAGGTATTCAGAAGGTATAGAGGAAAAAATAGAGCAACTCATAAAGGTACTGAATTGTCTGACCAAAACTTAAGAAACTAGTCAGGAAAAGCAATCCCATTCAAAATTAAGATAGGAGCTATATCCTCATCTTAGTCCTTTGTGTCCATATATTGCAGCTCCTACAATATGCGACTGTTAGTGCTACAATGCCAGGGTTAACATTAAAGAACAGTTATTAAAAGTATAGGCTTGAGTTCCCTCTATAAAACTATGAGCACGATTGGGCACCTATGTATGTATCTGCTGTTACCATGATTGTGTATGCCTATGTGTGCAGTGAGATGGCAGTTTAGATGCCTGTCTGGGTATTTGTATATACAGCTGCAGTGCGCTGCTTGCACATGAAAATACACTTGCCTAACTGTGCATACATTTTAAACTTTGGTCCAGTGCTTCTTAAAAATGTGTCCCTAAATGACATTGTTTCTGTCACCTTATGCAAAATTTTCAGATTGCTGAGGGCCCGAATGTATACATAAGTGTGCTCTGACTTATGTGAAAAGGACAACACATCAGCATTGTACAACTATTCTGCCCCACCCTTTTTCCTCCTGTGGAAGCACATCCCCTTCCTCCAGCAACTTATCCCCCGTAACAGAACATCATCTTTGTCAGTCACCTTTCCATGTTAGCACATGGGTTATTGACACACTAGGGCCTTCAGTTCCATTACAGCTCAGTTGTGTCAATGACTAGGTGGATCTTTCTGTGACTCCATAATCTTGAGTAGACAAGGCCTAACATAGCTTTATTTAGGATTCTTGTTTTGTTTTAAGCTGCTGCCTGTACTGTAACGGATCCAAGACATGCTAATTTTGAGAATTATTTTAAATACTCCCAAACACACACAATAATGGCTTCACTATTCATAATGTGGGTTGATTACAGTACACATTGTTCAGCCATTTAGAATAGTAGGATATGCCAATAATGGACCGATTTTTCAGAAATTTAAAGATATAGTTAGTGAAAATTCCCACAGCAGCTGCTCCAACCTCAAAATCTTGACCACATTTTTTTGTTTATGAACACTTTATGAACTAATTGTTTTCAGAATTCCATTTTCAGAAACACACCCATTATTGTGTTTATGCAGGAGTATAAATAAGTATCCAGCAGACCAAGATTTTTTATTTTGCACTCCTACAATTTATAAAAAAGGAAAACCAAATTAAATATGTAATAACAAAATTCAGTGCTGGAGGAAAAAATTGTATGCCAAGATTTCAGCCAGAAACACATTTTTACAGTTAGGATATACTCTGAAAACAATGACTTTATAATGAAAATACTTATACAGACTTAACTATAGCTGTGGTAATAGTTCAGTATGTGTGATCCAAATCTAACAATGTCTGAACAAAATAGACTAATGACAAAGAGGAAATTTCTATAAGTTCAGACAGATATATAGAAGATTTAGCCTGATCCTGGGGCTATTTGGTTAGCTTCAGGATAAGGTTCTGTAACTTTAGGCTCCCAATTAATGTAACCTATATGCCAAGTGGCAAGGCCTCGCTACTATGATAAGAAATGTGAGACCTGTTAGATATGAAATAAAACATGCTGATAAAAGAAAAAAGACTAGAGTGTTAACCTTCTAAAATCCCAAAGATAATCTTGTAGCTTTAGGCTACAATTCATCAAAGTACTTAAGCACATGATTAATGGTAAGCTTCAGCTTCAATGGAACTACTCACATGCTTAAAAATCTTGCTGAATCAGGGTCTTCAGACACTGGACATAATTTAGCTGATTTTTTTTTAAAAAGGCTCAGTTCAAATTTGACAAACTTAAATGACATGCAACAAGACTAGCTGAATCACTTGGAATGTGAGGCCAGTGTAATAATGTGCTTGTCAGTCATTTGAATGAAACCTCTGAGTTTACTGCTTGATGTCATGAAAATGTGCACGCATATAGAATTTGGTCTTGCGCTGGTATCTGAGCAAGTTTTGCTGATGCCTAGTGTTTCTTGAGGGGGCCTGAAAACGTAAAGCACAAGAACACAAGTGCTTTTGTTGCACTTGGATAAATTCTGTCCTGAATGAAGGCATCCAGTGAGTAATTGGTAATTCATCTTTAAAATTAAGGCAGAGATATTCAATCCTGTTTCACTTATTCATGATGACAAAGTTAAGTGCCTTCTTGAATGTTCATATCAAATATTGTTGGATGAATTTCTCTAATGGATTTGATATCTGAGGGAAAAAATGACAATGATAAAAACTATCAGACAGTAGAATTATTCATTATTAATTGTTCCATCATGAAATCAAACATTGCTGCACTGTCTCAAGCGGGAAGTTGGGTTATTTGATTCCAAGTGCAAATTTGAGCTGTAAGAGTTTAGGAAAACCTGCTTGGGGCTTTTTTCTCATGACAGGATATTAGTAAGTCCCATAGAGCAACTCTTGGCAAAGTCGATCAGAGTAAACTCGTATCAGACCCCTATGGAGCAGCACTGTTCCTATCATTCTCCTCATTCTCTCTCTCCCCTTAATAACGAACCAATCCTGCAAGGTTATGATTATTATTTTAGTACAGTAGTGCCTAGAGGTCCCAGGCACTAGGCATTTTACAAACACATAGTAACAGTCTCTTCCCCCAAGAGTTTGTAATCTGAAGATAAGACAAAAAGTGTAGGAGGGGATGAAGAGGCGATGTGACTTGCCCGAGTTCACACAGAGATGGGGATAGGACCTAGATCTCCTGCGTCCTAATCCAATGTCCTATTCCCTGAGCAACACCGCCTCTGAAAATCTTGTTGAAATCCCTGAGAGTTGAGGCTTCTCAGCACTTCACAGGGAGCCAAACAGCACCTTGTACAACTGGGCCCTAAACTGTTGTGGAACTTGAGTCCAGGAAGAGATGACTGGAAATATCTCAAAGGGAAAAAGTATGTCCTGAATGTGGTGTTATACTCAAACTTTCTCTGGCTCCTTGTTTGCCGTTTTGAAGCAGCTGAGTTAAATATATAGAGAGAGGGATTGGCATCCTTCAGGTTTGCTTTTCATCTCAACTCAAGCTGGTGAACCATCAGCAGGATGTTCACAAGCTTTTCCAAGACAGCCTGCCTTAGAGGAGCTTGTTCAGCAGAGTTCAAATCTACAGCAAATAGCTCACTACAGCTCCAGTCCTGCTAATGCAAAATACATTAGCTTTTACACTGTAGCAGTAAGAGTGATGGACCCAGTGGTGCCAGGGGTTTTAAATATTCATAAATTCTCGTAAATATTAAACATGAAAAACAGTAAAGTTTTTGCTAGACATCAATGAACAACTGGAGAAGAACAAAAGCAGATTGAAAAGAAATAAACTGAGTGCAAGGCCAAAATGACTGACAACAAATTTAAAACTAGAGTATTACTGGGGTGAGAAACTAAAAGTGGAGCTGATCAACATTTTCCAATAGAATGGTTTTCTATCAGCAATGCTGATTCAATTAAATTGAAACTTTTGCAGAAGCATATCAATTCTGTTGATTTTTTTGATGAAAAGTTGTTTCAGTTAGATATGTTCGAAGTGCTTTGTATTGACTTTATTGATTTGACATCTGAATTAATATACTAAAAGTTAAAATCAAGTTGTTTGATAAGACTGTTCCAATATTTCCTAAACAAATTTTGCTTTGCAGGCAATTTTGACTTTTTATTCTGATTTGGGTCTAAGGCAATTTTGAAATGTTAGAAGTTCCCGCAGAACAAAAGTTCTGATTTTTTTTTTTACCAGAAGTAACTAAAATCTCAGACAACTCAACAGCAACAAAAGTCCAAGAAATGCATGAACCCTGAGATCAAAAACGGGACTGGAGTCCATTAAAGTATAAGAAGGAGCATCATAGTGTTTCAAGAAGTACTGATGCCTATCTCTTGATTTGTGATCAGTTCTACTTTAATTAAAGACACTGAAGGGAACAACTGCTGTATAGTATTAAATAAATAGTATTAGTCGACAAAGACTGTGCTTTTGAGTCACCTCTGCAGGGTCGTGTAACTCACATGTACAAAATGGGAGTAAAATGCTGTTTTCCTGATTTGGTAGCATTTTACACTACTTTGAACAGTTCAAATGACTGCAAGGTGCAAGGCTAGACAGAGTTAGGCCCTACATATAATGCATATTCACAAGGGGACAGACAGTTAAGGATACAGATTCAACTTTAATAGACTCTTACTAATTTTCGAGTGTGGAACTATGCAACATTTACATCCTCTTATATGGTTGCCACCTGCCCAGCTTTTGACTGATTGCCTGTCAGATGAAGTAATTTGCCAGATTTGTTTGTTGTGTTCACATGCCATCATGTACATCATGATCATGATTACCAGTTGAACACATCATGACTGGTACTAAGATATGGTCCCCCAGCCAGGACCTGAATCCTGGTCTGTATGTGCGCATACGGGGGTGGACACGTGCTAATGTGGTAGCAGTGCCCTAGCCCACCCCTGAATCCCTCTAAGTCCTGCATTACTTGCTGAGAGGAGAGCCCACCCCCATGGTTCCCCTTCCCTGGAACCTGACCATACCCACAGACTGACCCTTTTTTTTTCTGTGTTAGTGGTGGCAACTTTACTCTTAACAGAGGTTTTCCATGTGATTTTCCTAATTGTTTTTTCTTTAGGAATTAAAAGAAAAAACTCAAAAAATGAGCTCCACTCTCAATCTTTGAAGTGCTGCTGTCTTGCCAAAAAAAAAATGTAAATGAAGCAAGCAAGTCTCATACTTAGGAAGTACTTGGCTACACAACACTGGAATGCTGCCCTCCTTAACAGTTGCCACTGGAGCCTAGCCACATTTGGAGGAGAAGCAGAATGATCCCTTCTACTAGATCTTAGGTTTTCTAAGTATCAGAGGGGTAGCCGTGTTAGTCTGGTTCTGTAAAAGCAGCAAAGAATCCTGTGGCACCTTATAGACTAACAGACGTTTTGCAGCATGAGCTTTCGTGGGTGAATACCCACTTCTTCGGATGCAAGTCGTCTTCTTCTTGCATCCGAAGAAGTGGGTATTCACCCACGAAAGCTCATGCTGCAAAACGTCTGTTAGTCTATAAGGTGCCACAGGATTCTTTGCTGCTTTTGTAGGTTTTCTAAATCACTTGAAAGCTACATCTGGGTTGGTTTGGAGCACTTCAGGGGCGTCTAAGAAGTTTGGTAGTGTGGGACTGAGTAGAGGCTCTCCTCCTTTCATCCTACAGAGAAAGCCAGAATAGACAAAGGTCAGGGGAGTATTATGGATCAGGGCAGCTGTGAGACTGGCTATCAAATGCCACACTCCTATTGGAGAAGGCAAATGCCACTCTAGAACAGGAACAGCCTGTTGATTGCAGGAGAATCAAGCCTCATTGGTTGGGAGGAGACACTCCACAAAAGGACATGGGATTGGCTACAGACCACTTGGGAGGTGCTGGGTGAATGAATGGACAGAAGGTAATATCAGGGCTGGCAAGCAGGCACTGCAGCTGGAGGGAACTTTTGGTTTAGAATGAGAGACCAAGACCTGCGGTGGTCATTGCAGAGAGGGACCAACATGGACAACGCAGACTGGAGCCAACGGGAAGACCAAGACAATGCAGCAGGACCCCACTGTACCCCAGCTTCAGAGTGTCAGACACATCAGACTAACTCATAAGGTGGTTTGGGCTGGCTTGGTACCAAGTATGTGTAAAGATCTAGCGGGGTGGGGGTGTAGGTGGAGGGGTAGTATGCTGTACTAAGGGGAAGAGAATGTGGCGAAACCCTTAGGGCTGGTCCACACTAGCTCTTTAAATCGAATTTAGCAGCGTTAAATCGAATTAAGCGTGCACCCATCCACACCAGGAAGCCATTTAATTCGACATAGAGGGCTCCTTAGTTCGACTTCGGTACTCCACCTCGACAAGGGGAGTAGCGCTAAATTCGACATGGCTATGTCGAATTAGGCTAGGTGTGGATGCTAATCGATCTTAGTAGCTCCGGGAGCTATCCCACAGTGCAACACTCTGTTGACGCTCTGGACGCCAGTCGGAGCTTGGATGCTCTGACCAGCCACACAGGAAATGCCCCGGGAAAATTTGAATTCCTTTTCCTGTCTGGACAGTTTGAATCCCATTTCCTGGTTGCTCATCGGGGCGAGCTCAGCAGCACCGGCAACGATGCAGAGCTCTCCAGCAGAGGAGTCCAGGCAATCTCAGACTAGAAAGAGGTCCCCAGCATGGACTGACTGGGAAGTCTCAGATCTGATTGCTGTGTGGGGCGATGTGTCTGTGCTTTCGGAGCTGCGCTCCAGCAAACGGAATGCAAAGACCTTCGAGAAGGTCTCCAAAGCCATGAGAGACAGAGGATACAGCCGGGATGCAATGCAGTGCCGCGTGAAAGTCAAGGAGCTGAGACAAGGCTACCAGAAACTCAGAGCGGCAAACGGACGCTCCGGAGCCCAGCCCCAGACATGCTGCTTCTACGAGGCACTGCATGCCATTCTCGGTGGGTCTGCCACCACTGCCCCACCAGTGTGCGTGGACTCTGAGGATGGGATAGTGTCGACGGACTGTTCCTCGGAGATGTTCGCGGACGGGGAAGATGAGGACGAGGCAGTCGACGGCGCTTTCCCCGACAGCCAGGATCTCTTCCTCACCCTCTCTGAGACCCCCTACCAACCCTCCCCAGCCATTACCACGGACCCTGAATCGGGAGAAGGATCAGTCCGTAAGTGCTTTAAACAAGTTAACATTTATTTATTAAAAGCAGCTAAGACCAACGAGTTAACATTTTTTAAGTAGTTAAACAGGGAGAGACATTAGGAGAACAGAAGGTCTACATACAGGGGGATGGAACTTTTATCTTCATAAGATATCTCCAGGAAACTCTCCTGGAGGTAATCTAAAAGTCTATGCAGGGGGTTCCTTGGCAGAGCTAGCTTATCGTGTGCCCCGAGGTAGCACACTTTGCCTTTCCATGCTACAAGCTGGAACTCTGGGACCATTGCCCTCACGAGCATGGCAGAGTAGGCCCCTGGGTGGTGGTGGCTTTCTTCCAGCATGCGCGCTCTCTCTGCCCGTGAGACTCTCCTCAGGGTGATCTCTCTGTTGTCAGAGCGGTACCGGTGTGGTGCTCTGCTTTCTCCTTGTTGATATCACTCGGCTGCGTGTGTGAGTTCCCTCTGTGTGCTGCCCCAGCTCTGCAGATAGCTGACACAGCAGACCCGACAAGAACCCCCAATGACCACAGAGTCCAGTAAGGTGCAAAGTCACGTCGACTAGGTTTATTGCGATCTCGGACACAATTGCAGTTCCCTGTAGGTTTCTTAGCCTAACTCAGGGCATACTACGAGAAAGTGCCTCTTGGCAAGGACCCGGCTTAGTGGCGGGACTTTCCACTCCCCCTATGGCCGGACAAAGGCACCTCCCCAGGGATGCATTCTTATACACAGATACAAACAAGTTACACATCACACCTGACGTATTGAGGTACAACCTCTCTACGTAGCAAGTTACAACCTTTCTACGTATTAAGGCACCGCCTTCTACCTTGTACATGTTGGTTCGATCAAAACAACTCTATCCATCATTTTACCCTTTTGCCCCTGTCATTGGGATGGGTCGGCCTGTTCTCCTGTTATCTATGGAATGTTTCAGTATAGTGTGTTCTAGTGCTGTGTTTATGCTAGGTGAATATACGTTTATGCAGCATCAGCCCTTTTCGTGCCAGCTTCTGTGAGCAGGGCCTACCTCTGGCTCACAGCTTAACTTTGCTTTATGTTAGCAAAGTCTTGACCATTACTTTAGTTCAGGCCTCAGGCCTCATACTGGGCCTTTATTAGGGCCTGCACTTACTACACTCTCTCGCACACTCCTGCATGAAATTAGAGTAATTGGGGTACTATTAGTAATGGGAGCGCTTAACTGTTCCTTTGCATAACAAGAAGCCTCACTTAACAGCCACGTGCTGCAGTCTACAGAGTGGCAGCATACAGGGATCTTTCCCAGTGAACAGCCGCGAGGGGGTGCAACAGGGGCCGAGTTTATGCTTTCAGGATTGCCTGCATCAAGAGGACAGAGCTGTACATTCACTTCTATGAATCCAAAAGTGTTTGGCTTACCATGCCTTGCTGCTACACGAATTCTTCTTTCCTGCAAAGGTTCTCTGATCTGCAGCCCAATACCCCAGGCAATGAAAGCGCATTCAGAGAAATCGAACTTTCCATTAGTGAGTGCGCATGAGACAGGTGCTGTGCATACTCTTGTTCACAGACACCGAGTAGACTATGTTTCTTTGTTTAAAAAATGTATCATTGTAAGAAATTCACTACCTTTTTGACATCACACAGGTGCAACTGTATCACGACCTGATGCACCATGCCCCTCACAGATGATGGCACAAACTAGAAGGCGTAAGAAAAAGACAAGGGACGAGATGTTTGCTGAACTTATGGGCTGCTCCAGAGCCGAGGCGGACCAGCAGAGCCAGTGGAGGGAGAACCTCAGTCAGCAGCACCGCTCACTCTGCGAACGGGAGGACAGGTGGCGTCAGGAGGACCAGCAGGCGACTCAAACGCTGCTTGGACTAATGAGGGAGCAAACGGACACGCTCAGGCGCCTTGTCGATGTTCTGCAGGACCGCAGGCAGGAAGACAGAGCCCCCCTGCACTGTATCTGCAACCGCCCACACCCGCCTCAAACTCCAATCCCCCCCTCATCAAAAATAACAAGAAGGAGGGTCACCAGGGGCCGTGAAAACTGTCACTGCACCACAGGACAGTGTTAAATTACCCAAAAGCTATCAGTTACTACATTTTGAAAAGTCCTTCCCTTACTGTGTTCTTGATTATTAAAAGTAGTTTTCTGTTACTTACTTTTTCCGTCATGGTTTTTTACACAACGCTGTGTTAGATGTCTTGGGTGGGTCGTTGGGTGGTTCAGGGGGTAGTGTAATGCATAGGACAGTCACCTTTAGCAGGGTACAGAGACGGGGGCTGGATCAGCAGCATGTCACACACACAGTGCAGTCAGTAGGCGGTTAGCTGGTATGGGAGGTGGTTTGCAGGTTTTCTGTCGTTGGGGGTGGTACGTGCATTTGTAGCGGGGGAGGGGGGTTACAGATGTCATGCAACGGTCCCTGTAATGGACCGCAGAGCCACGCAGCAGAGGAATCTGTATCCGTCCTCCCCCGCAACAAGGCCACATAGCCCCCGCACACAGAGTCCAAAAAAGGAGGGATGGCAGGATCCGTTGAAACAACCAGTCCGGCACTGCTGACCGGTCTGGGAGCGGGAGCATGTCAAACCTCGACTTTAGAGGCGGTCTTTACATGACCACACACCCTACCCAGCACAGTGTGCGTCCCAGTTTCAACCCTTTAACGCAAAGTCATCAATAAAGACACCGTTGTAAAGCTACAGTGGAGCACGTACTTTAATTTTTAAATGTGTGTTAGAAGTTGGGGAAGCGGGGTGGACGGGGTATGTAACTGCAGAGGCTAGTCAACAGTAACTTGGTAAAGAAACAGGGGCAGGTTCAGCTTCTCTGTGAAGAAACTGAACAGTCACAGTTCACGCTGCTCGCTGCTCGCTGGTACTTGAAGAGTTCCTTGTCGCTGTGCAAGGTGCTTGCATAGGGCGTGACGAGCCAGGGCATTAGCGGGTACGCTGGGTCCCCTAAGATCAGTATGGGCATCTGCACTTCCCAAGCGTTATTTTGTGGTCCGGGAAGAAACTACCTTCCTGCAGGCGTCTAAGCAGACCAGAGTTCCTGAAAACACGCGCGTCATGAACTTTGCCTGGCCACCCGACGTTGATGTTGGTAAAACGTCCCCCATGGTCCACCACTGCTCGCAGCACCATTGAAAATTAGCCAAATTTCTCAGCAGCTGACTGCAGAAGAGGTGGACGATAAGTTGCGAGGAGCTGACAGCGGCCACAACTGCAGCGGGATCCGTGCTCGCAGTGCTGTGGCGCCCGCGCTGTCACTGAGAAGAAAAGTGCATGAACAGATTGCCAGCTGGCGCTTTCAGGGAGGGATGCTGGGCGTGATTGACGGTTCAATGATGACAGTTACCCAAAACCACCCTCCACACAATTTCCCCCCCCCCAGCATGCATTGGTGGGAAATCCCAGCATTCCAATGGGTGGCGGGGAGTGCGGGAACTGTGGGATAGCTTCCCACAGTGCACCGCTTCCAAAGTCGACGCTTCGCCCGTTACTGTGGACTCTCACAGTCGAATTAGTGTATTTATTGTGGATACACAACTTCGACTTCATTAGGTCGATTCCAGAAATTCGAATTAAGATGAATCGAAATAGTCTTGTAGTGTAGACGTACCCTTAGTAGAGTCTTCCTTGCAATTGCCTGAGCTAGGTAAAAGTATTATTCTAATGTTAAACATTGAACTTGCTTCAGGTGGGTTAATTCTTGCCCCTCCCCATCCAGGACAAATGGGGCAGAGGCATGTGACTAGAAACCCAGGACCCACTTCTCCAACTCTAGAAACTCCCCACCTGATATCTGCTGACACAGATATGACCTTCAAATCCTCTCTTACTTGCCTGCCTGCCCGCCCTGTGGAGTTCCTAAACTTTGACAGAGCAAAGACCCAGCTCCAAAGAGTCTCGGAGCTGTGCCGTTCAACCACCTCCCTCACCAGCCCCGCATCCCATCCAGTTGCTACAGACTTATTTATCCACTGCTCCCCTCCCCGTCAGTCCTTATACACACACATCTCTCTCTCTCTTTTCCATGATGCCCAACCTTTCCATATTATGAATGTTTAAATTTGCCACGTTCTCAGAAAATTGCCAGATTCAGAATTGTGGTTCTATAGTGACTCAAACTACTGAATCTTGGAACTTCAGACTTGTCTAGGTTGCTAGTGCTCTTTGGTATCTTCACATCCAGATCCAGGCAAGTTCGAAGAAAACAGGGTGGAAAATTTAAAGTAAAATTTGTTGTGTTCTCAGAACAACTGCAATATGGCTGATGCTAGAAACCTCACACCTGATTTGTTCAGTAGCAGTCTTGAAGACCTACACGAGCCTAGATTTCCTAAAATCCACAATAGGAGATTTTGGAGCAATTCTGCAGACTAACCAGTTCACTGTAAAGCTAAATTAGCGACGAACACACACAAGCATGCACCTAATCATGTTACTGAAGTTTCAAGTGTGCATGTTCAGTAAGCAATTTCAAAACATTCATAATTTGGTCAAATCAAAACCTGTTTCCTCCATGACAAGGCTGCTCCTCAAGGAGAATTGATTTCCACACCTACACGCTGATCCTGCATTATGTATATATGGTTTGACTGCTGTGCTGACAAAAACCATGTTTCAGAGTAGCAGCCGTGTTAGTCTGTATCCGCAAAAAAACCAGGAGTACTTGTGGCACCTTTAAAGACTAACAAATTTATTTTAGCATGAGCTTTCGTGAGCTAAAGCTCACTTCTTCGGATGCATAGAATGGAACACACAGACAGGAGATATTTATACATACAGAGAACATGAAAAGGTGGAAGTATGCATACCAACAGGCAGAGTCTAATCAATTGAGATGAGCTATCGTTAGCAGGAGGAAAAAAAACTTTTTGAAGTGATAATTAAGATGGCCCATAGAAGGTGTGAGGAGAACTTAACATAGGGAAATAGATTCAATTGGTGTAATGACCCAACCATTCCCAGTCTTTATTTAGACCACAGTTAATGGTATCTAGTTTGCATATTAATTCAAGTTCAGCAGTCTCTCTTTGGAGTCTGTTTTTGAAGTTTTTTTGTTGCAAAATTGCCACCTTCAAGTCTGTCACTGAGTGGTTAGGAAGGTTGAAGTGTTCTCCCACTGGTTTTTGAATGTTATGATTCCTGATGTCAGATTTGTGTCCATTTATTCTTTTGCGTAGAGACTGTCCGGTTTGGCCAATGTACATGGCAGAGGGGCATTGCTGGCACATGATGGCATATATCACGTTGGTAGATGTGCAGGTGTACGAGCCCTTGATGGTGTGTCTGATGTGATTAGGTCCTATGATGGTGTCACTTGAATGGATATGTGGACAGAGCTGGCATCGGGCTTTATTGCAAGGATAGGTTCCTGGGTTAGTGTTTATGTTGTATGGTGTGCGGTTGCTGGTGAGTATTTGCTTCAGGTTGGGAGGCTGTCTATAAGCAAGGACTGGCCTGTCTCCCAAGATCTGTGAGAGTGAGGGATCATCTTTAAGGATAGGTTGTAAATCTTTGATGATGCGCTGGAGAGGTTTTAGTTGGGGGCTGTAGGTGATGGCTAGTGGTGTTCTGTTATTTTCTTTTTTAGGCCTGTCCTGTAGTAGGTGGCTTCTGGGTACTCTTCTGGCTCTGTCAATCTGTTTTTTCACTTCAGCAGGTGGGTATTGTAGGTTTAAGAATGCTTGATAGAGATCTTGTAGGTGTTTATCTCTGTCCGAGGGATTGGAGCAAATACGGTTGTATCTTAGAGCTTGGCTGTAGACAATGGATCGTGTGGTGTGTCCGGGATGGAAGCTGGAGGCATGTAAGTAAGTATAGCGGTCAGTGGGTTTCCGGTATAGGGTGGTATTTATCCCATGTTGACATCAATGGGAATAGCAGTTTGCCCACATTCTACAATGCAGCACCAGGGCTTTTTAAAAAAGAACCAATGTATCTTTGGCCAGCTAGAAACTTTCAGCTCAAAAGATCAATATTACCCAAAGTTGTGAGCATCAGGTAACAGGAATCACTTTTGCATGATTAACTAACGTTCCCACTGTAATAATGTGAGTATGTGTTTGTTGGCATTCATTCCATTTTAACTTTTATTCACATCTGGTATTCTCAGCAAGTTTGATGTTGTTTGTGTTGGTGCCTAATGAGCAGAAAACCCTATTGTAGTGGGATGGTCCATCAAAAGGAAACCCCTCCCTGGCTAGTTAGTAAAAATGTGCCCCTTCCATCTGCACTGTGGATCTCTCGAAAAATTCCACTAACTTTATTACACAAAGTTTTCTGAAACCAAAGCAGTGGTAACTTAACTGTTTCTCTCCAGGCTGTGTCAGGAATAAATCAGTGGGGACGTAACTCCTCTCTCTGATAAATGGTTGATACAAACCAGACTGCTTTTACCGAAAACTACTTTTTTATAAGGCCTCAAGCACACACATATATGTTATATACCCCAAACAGTTACCCAAAGTCTGAGATGGTTTTGAGTGATCACCAGCCAGGCTTTCAGGGGCCGTCCTTCATCTAGCTGATGGGGAGTTTAGGTATCAGCTTTTTGCCTGAAGAAAAGCTCCCTTGGACTGCTCTGAGGTATTTACTGTTACTTAATCTTTTATAGCTAACTCTCACAAAATACATAACTCACAGTAACCTCTAGTGGGTTACCATAGTTGTCCCTACTGGGTCACCAGTTCTCCTAGCTTCAAGAAATTGCTCATTATCTCTTACCAGCAAAGCATTTCTAGTATTTTTAGTCATAACAATATGTCAGGGGCATTCAAAACCAAGCTCGCTATCCACTCGCTCTCTTCCATTCTTATGGTCTGTTAACACTTTCCTCCTCCTCCCATTCTGATTAGCAAAAACTGCAAACTGCAGCAATTTGGCCTTCCCTATAAGAGCCCTGACAATTATTCCAAGCTATCTGGTGTTTTGTTTTTAATCAGTGGTGGCTAGATATACCCCAAATGGCTGCAGTTTAGTTTGGACAAGTGGATTAAACTAAACTACAAGAACCTGAGGAATTCTGGGATTACAACTCCACTCCAGGAACTTCAAATGAACGTACACATTAGAGCACACCTAGGGACACTGGGGGCTGATTTTAGGACTGACACAAGAAAGCTCAGTTTCCACTGACCTCAGCTGGAGCTGTGTCGACCCACTTTTGTGCGAGGTCAATTAGGCCTTGATTGTCCCAAGTCATGGTTTGATTTCACAGCCATACAGTAACTCTCAGTACTGCATAGATGAGACTGCATCAACATATAAAATAGGGAAAACGGTACATCACCTGTGCTAACCAGGTATTGGGGAAGGGAGTGAAGGAAATAAAGAGGGTAAAGTAACTGCCACTCCTTGCTATTTTTAAATTAAGTTTTACAGGCTTTAGGTGCAAAAGCTACCTCTGTGCTCTTCATCTAGCCCATTCCCCATCACCCTTCATTCCATCTCAGTTTAAAATTAAAAGCTGAAGCTGATAGTGTATTATACCTGCTTTGCACTCACTTTGCATAGGTGTAATGTCTACACAAGATGCCAGGCAATGGTGGATCAGGACCATTAACTTTGTAGAGAGCTGGGTTGGCTTTCAATTCAGCTTTCAAATTAAATAGAAAGTTTACAGGACCATGGATGGATGGAGGGATTTAGCTATAGGGGAAAACTGGTGCAGGGGAGAAAGTGTCAGCTTGCAATTGCCTCCGTGTAAGCCCTGCTGCTCGCTCTGCCCTAGCTTGTGACCTCTGACCATTTTTGATTCATGGGACTCAATCTTCAATTGTGTTGAGGGTAGAGGTGGATCTAAGACAACTTTCTGCTCCCCTGATCGTGGACTGGCTGAGAACCAGGTGGTCTGTCCTACCCACAACACACCTTCTCTCTGCCCCCGAGGTGGGTAAGATACCCCAGCTGTATGCTACCCAACAAGGAAAATGTTTGCCCTTTTAGGGCTGATTTTCAGCACAAAACAGGCCTGAGCATTAATTCCACTGGGTCTGAAATTGCATATTGCCCTGAACTCTGTGTAGCCATTTACTTCATAACAGAGTGCAAAGCACTACAGTTCTGTTCTGCACTTTGCAGCTGTTCTGTGTGTGTTTTGAGTCCGACAAACTTACTCTCAGGCTCGTCTACACTTGGAAATTACTCTGGAATAAGATAGGGCATAAAGTTACAGTACAATAGCTATTCTTCAATAGCTGTCCATGTGGACATTCTTATTTCAGAATGAATGATTTCTTGTAGTTTAGTTTAATCCACTTTCAAAGTAGATTCAACTAAACCAGAAAAAGGCACTTGTATTCTGGAGTAAGTATTGTGGAATAGCTATTTTGGTCAGCTTTGATCAACTACCGATAAGCCTTTTGTGATAAAAATAGAGTCTACCCTTTTGCTTGTCTCAGCATTGCAATTAAGGGAGTTAGATTCTTTTTGGCTAGCACAGCCTCATGAGACTTGTTAAGTAATTACAGATTTTTTATTACTGGCTATGATGAACAAGCCAGAAAGGGCATAAGTTGACTTTCAGGTCCAAGGATGAGTTAGCAGTGCTGGTGGTTAGATTTTTTTTTCTTATAAATGGAGAAATGTCTATCACAATAACTTTTAATTGCTTGAATATTTTTTCATATCTTAAAAATAAAGAACACGAGTTAATAATACAAGTTAATACATCTTAATACCTCTTACAATGAGAACAAAATCTTGAAAGCCTAATGTTCTACCTATAAGAGAGAGAGTGCAACCCAACTCTTCATGCAAATTTAAAATGCTCAAAGGATACAGCAGCTAAGCTAAAATAGTACTGCCTACACAAAGACCAATAAATATGAGACTTCTAAAAGAGACTATTGGGTTACTTGAATGTTAGTATTGATGTTTTATCCCAGAAAGGCTGGTAATTGAAACAGTACAAAATAAATATGACTTAATAAAGATATGTTTATCTCATCCCAGTATAAAAAGCACTGATATCATCCTAAAGTTTGTGATCTGAAAAAGGTCCAGGGAGGGGGAATTATTAAGTGTATTTCTATGGGCCATAGATGTTTTCATAGATTTATAGGCAAGTGGGGACGATTAGGTTGACTCAGATCCTTTATTAGGAATGAAATGGTTGGGTTGAAGGCTAATTGTGTTTTGCATCTGCCACCTAATAAAATTTCATATCCTAGGGTTTTCATGTGACCAAGATTCATCACTGCTCATCATCTTGAATTCAGAATCCCTAGAAGCTCATGCAAGAACTAACAGTGTGACCTGAGTTCGTCTGATAAATCCCCTAAGGAATAAGGAGGGTGTTTTCATTTTAGTCAATCAATTTAAAACCAGGTTTACATTTTGAAGAGCCTAGGGGTAGTATTTAGGCATAGCTGGGTTTATTAGGGAAGCCACCTTGAGGATTTTGAGAAATGGGCTATGATTGTTATAACCAGGGGGACAAAAATCAGGTCAAGCGGAAATTGAATAAAATAATAGAATATTCAGTGAAGTCTTATGGGATAGAATCTCCATAGTGATAATTTCAGTTTTTTATAGGCGCTTCCACTGCTTTGTTTGCTGCAACAGATACGTTTATCATTTACGAGACTTTGAACTGCTGTATGAGACAATTTTATATTATATTTAAAAACATAAATTCTGTTGAAGACAAAGGGTCAGATCCTGGCCCATACGCTCTGTCCTCTCATGGCCTTCAGGCTCTCCCTCCACCCACCTACATAGAGATGGTAGAGGGGACAGTTAGCATAGAGCTGACTATGTCGACTTTGAAGTTACCTGAGGATTCCCCTGTAACATATGGAAAACATAGTTGCCAATTATTCCTCCCAACAATCTTTGGATGCACTGTAGTTGTAACCCTGTCCGTCCCAGGATATTAGAGTGAGACAAGATGGATAAGGTAATGGACCAACTTCTGTTGGTGAGAGAGACAAGCTTTCAAACCACACCGAGCTTTTCCTAAGGTCTGGAGAAGGCACTCCCAGCATCACAACAAAATGCAAGGTGGAACAGATTGTTTAGCACAAGTAGTTAGCACATATTCTAAGGAACCATTCAAGGTAGAGTGGTCCGTTAAAGGACAAAAAGAGGAGGTTAGTGGGTTACAGATTGTTGTAATAAACCATAAATGCGTTGTCTTTGCTCCATTCATGATTTTTTAGTGTCTAGCAGAGTTCTGAATTTAAGCTCCCAGGTTTGTCTTTTGAAGATATCGTGCAGATTTCCTTTGAGGATGAGGACTGCTGGGTCAGACATAGAGTGATCGTGTTGTGAAAAGTGTTCACCCACAGGTGTCTTTTATCATTTTTCTGGGTGAGTTCATTTGAGAGTGTAGTGATTGTCTCACTCATATAGGTGTTATTGAGGCATTTAGTGTATATTGTAATAGGCATATATAGGATGCATGGATCTTGAAAGGTGGTTGTGGGGGGTGTTGATCATTGTAGCAGTGGAAATATGTCTGCAGGTTTTGCATCTGTTGTACTGGCAGGATCTAGTGCCCCTTTGAGTTGATGTGTCCTGGTTTGTGGGGAGCTTGCTTCTGATGATGAGCTTGGAGCGGTTGGGGAGTTGTTTGAGGCACTAACTAATAGGGCATCTTTATTCAAGTATAACTCTTCTAAGATATGTCTACACTGCACAGTTAACCTGGATGACTGGCAAATGGGCCTGAGCACCAACATTAACCTAGCCTTGGTGCAAGCATTTACCCAGCAAAGTCATTCCTGTGTCCTCACTGTTTCTGCACTTGACTGTACATGGCTGGGGGCATATCCCCTGGTTTTTATGCTGAAATGTCCTAGGGTACTTTCCCGATCAATTGTGGGAGAACTTGACTGTTCTTTTGGAGGAGTTGTGGAACGGCATTGGGAGGACTATCAGTGCTTGAGTGATTTTGGCCTGAGTCTTCACTGCAAAGTAGATGAGTGTAACTTCCAGGCCAAGTTAAACTGGAGTCTGAATTCTAACCCATCCTCTCAGCCATGTAAGGTACCCATTATAAAGCACCTCTAAACTCAGTCACTGAGTTTTCTGGGTGGATGGTAGGGAGGTTAAGGCTAAAACCCACGTAAGAGCTTTGGTTAGCTGCCTAGTGAAGTCATACCTCAAGAGGAAATGACTTACTTCCTAACTCATGGCTGCTCAGAAGGAACTGCCTGTACTTCCCTCTAACTCTGAGGATACACAGGAGGGTCACAGAGAAGTCAGACTCAGAGAGAGAAGTGCACCTCAAACAATACTCACATGTAGGCTATCACTACAATGTAAAAAGAAGCTGCACCTGCATCTTATTGATATAAAATGCCCCTAAATGGCCAAAAAATAACTCAGATGTCCAAACATTTACACTTTGGTTACACATCATGTTAAGTTGTATTTGCTAAAGAAAGCAGCAATAAAAGTTCGTACTTAATCATTTTAAATTTTTCTGTTTTAAATAAAAAACACCTGGTAAATTAGCCCTTTTACAGTGTATTTACAGCTAGTCAAAGGTTTAAAATCCAGTTTAATTTATTACATAATTCAGCTTTTTACTGTGATTCACCATGATTATGTCTGAAGAAGATTTTTATCATTATATTTAGTCTTATGTTTTATGATTTATTTTTCCTTTTTTAGGCTTACTTTCTGAATTGTGATTCCAATTGGGTAGGCTGCATCCGGGCTGCTTAACTGATTTTGTTGTGTAGTTATCAGAAGAAAATTCCTCAGGTTATATTTATTTTCTATGCATGATATTGTAATTGAAATTCTAGTGTTATTTCTTGGTACATCAGTATTATATAACAGACACTTAGATTAGGTCATATATTTGAATTAGGTTTCAGATAGACAAATTGGGTCAGCCAGCAGTTTACTTTAGTTTTATGCTTTAATTTACTCTTTGAATTCACTGTTGCCTCAGGCTAATTTGTAAGCATAACTCGTGGTAGGGCATAGGTCTCTGTGAATATACACATCTCAGGAATATTGTGACACACACAGAAGGTCCCATTACCCACACAAATCTTTGTTCCTGGAAAGACTTGACTTCAGTCAGATTACTCAAATGCTCACAGGACCAAGTCTTTGCAGCTCAGTCCTTGCGAATCTTTTAGGGAAATACTCCAAACATATATAAACCTTGTTCTCTACCTTATTGTTTTTTCCTAATTAATTCTTAATATTTTGGATTTAATTTAATCCTGGTTCTGGATCAGATTCTGAGTTTACTTTCACCAGTGTAAATCCAGGGTAACTTTACTAGAGTTGTTTCAGATTTAATGTAGTGTAACTGAGGCCCCTGGCAATTTTTTTTTTTGGTATTGTGTGGGGTTGTCTCAAATCAAACTTTGTAAAAATAAATGCTAGCAGACATTCTCCAAATATGGGCCTGACGCTCATGGGAAATATGTCTACTCAGCACATTTCATGATCAGGCCTAATGCTTGCATTAGTTTCTGATAACCCTTATGTGAACTAATAGAAATATTGTAGAAACAAAACATAATCTGTCAATCATACACTGCGATAGTACTTGCTATAGCGGTACTATCATCTTTATAACAAGAATAGGGGTGACTCCAATACCAAAATCGCTACTGTTTGTCGTTTGTACTGTAGTAGCTCCTAATCAGGATCAAGGCCCCTTTGTGTTAGGTACTCTACAATAGCTTATAAACATAATGGTTGCCGCAAAGTTACAATTTATGTCCCCCAGCCTGTAATCTTCTCTGTATTGGCAGACCCTTAAACCCACCTGAAGTCAGTGGAGCTCAGCACTGATTCTAGATTCTTCCTGTAAGGAGCAGCTTACAGAACTGAGGCCTATTTTATGATAGCGTGCAACAAGTGGGTATAGAAACCTTAGGGGCAAAAAGGAGACAGGCTAGGGATAACAGGGATGAACTTACACACTTACATAACCCAACAATTTACACAGCTGTTGAGTGGCCAATATTTGAGGTTTTTAAAGCACACGCACTACAAACAGGGGCTCATTGTTAGAACTGGTGGCGGGGAATGGTATGGGGGAAGAGAATTTCCACAAACATTTTTTTGATTGATCATTGACATTTCATTTTGATGGAAAACTTCCAACCATTTCTCTTTTTGTACTGATCAAATATTTGATTTTTTTCAACAATGTGTTGTATTGAGGTTGAGCAATATCAATCAAACAATAAGCAGGGAAGGCAAACTGAGAGAAGTAATATATAGCAATAAAATAATAACTGAAAATATTGGGATACAATATTAGTTTACTCTTTGTGAGTATTTAAAAAAGGAAAAGATAAATCCGAGTTAAGAACTGAAACTCACATCCCAGAAGATATGACTTTCTAACTGGCTGAAAATGTTTGTGAGATTTCAACATAGTTTTATAGGGGTGCGGAGTCCAACCCAATCAATCCTCTCATCTGTAACATAAACCATTGGAGTCAATGGATATTAACTAATATCATGTGACAGTGGTATTAAACTTTATCCTTCCCCAGGCAAGGTGACTAGGGCCAGGAAATAAAGTTCAGTTTCCTACCAGTGGTCATGTGTTACACTCTTATTACACTATCCACCTAAACAAAATAAACACACACAAAAAACCCCCAACCCCCATACAAACAACAACAAAACCTGTAAAGAAAAAATGGGTAGGGGTCTTCATGGGTATGTCTACACAAGAATTAAACATGCGCTGGTAGCTGGAGTCTGTAAGGAGGCAGGGTCGCACCAAATGTCTACACTGTAATTTTTAGCCCCGCAGCCCAAGCCAGTTGTGCTGAGCCAGCCAAGGCTATGCCACAGGTCTTTTATTATAATGTAGACATACCCCATATGACCCCCATGCCCTGTAGGATCTGAATGCCCATGATTACTCTAAGTAATATGTTTAAATATAAAGGTTCAGATTTCAACCTCAGTTACACCAGTGTATCTGGGGTTTCTAAATAAAACACTTTTATGTCCAAATTACAGTGGAGTAACTGAGAGCAGAATTTGGCCTAATGTAGGAAACAAATGGCTGATTCGCCTCCTCTGGATGTGAATATCTACAACTGACCTTTTGGAGGAGCTATTCGTATCTTGCAGGGAAGAACTGGGCCTGCAGAGAAGATTTACCCAAATATATTTATGAATATTTTTCTCCATGTACGGACTTGGGCCATATCCTTGGCTGGTGTAAATTTGTGCAGCTCCATTTATTTCAATTTACAACAGCTGAGAATCTAGCTCATTGTATTTTGTGTTACACACAAGCATATTTTCTTTTGCCTAGTTTTGCCCTGACACCGAAATTCTGACTTTCTATCCATTTTCTGCACTTATTTAGGTCTTCATTTATTCCTGGTTTCTCTAGCTACTATGTATTTATCTGTAATACAGTGACGAGTATTAAAACCTGGATATTTATTGTCAATAGTACTTACATTTAACTGAGGTATTTCCTATTACAAGTATAAGGAATGCAACAGATACCAACGTAAGGTTACGTACAACTGTGTGGCAAACACTGGTTTTTAACAGCACTCATGAAAAAATAATAAAATTCTTAAATCACATAAATAGTTTCAGCATCAGTTAAGAAGTGTTCATGTAATTGAAGAAGTGGTACGTACATAGATATCAACACCATCTGAGACAGGCTTGAACTGTGACCAGGATCTAAATGTCTTGGAATTTTGAATTAAGCTGATGTGTAATTGCAAATATTATGAGTGTGATTTTTCAATCCTCTCTCATATTTGCTGGTACAACTTGTACCCACAATTAATTGCATCTGTAATTAATTGCCTGCACAAATGCTTGCATTTAGCAATTTGCGGTAACTACCCAAATGCACTCACAAATCAGGCAGTTAAAAGTCTAAATCTTGGCATTTCTTCTGGCAATTAATTGTGAATGCAAAACTGCATCTATCAAAATGAAGCTAGGTTTAAAAAATTAGGCGTTATATAGACTCATAGACTTTAAGGTCAGAAGGGACCATTGTGATCATCAAGTCTGACCTCCTGCACAATGCAGACCACAGCATCTCACCCACCCACTCCTGTAACAAACCTGTGTCTGAGCCATTGAAGTCCTCAAATCATGGTTTAAAGATTTCAAGGTGCAGAGAATCTTCCAACAAGTGACCTGTGCCCCACACTGCAGAGGAAGGCGAAACCCCCCCAGGGCTTCTGCCAATCTGCCCTGGAGGAAAATTCCTTCCTGACCCCAAATGTGGCAATCAGTTAAAACCTGAGCATGTGGGCAAGACTCACCAGCCAGACACCCAGGAAAGAATTCTCTGTAGTAACTCAGATCCCACCCTGCTCTCACTTCCTCTTCTTGCTCCTGCTCCATGTCCATTCTGGTTTCTGACTCCTGCCTCTGATGCTTGGCTACATCCCTGACTATGAGTCTAGCGTACTCTTCAGTTTAGGCCTTGGCTTCTAACTCCAGTTCTAACCTTTGGCTTGGCTCCTCACCCCTGACTCTGGCTTCACCCTTGGACCAGTGTCTGATCCCCGGATCTTTGTTGGTTACTACCTGAACTACCACCACAACTACCAGGCAAGGTCCTGCTCCACTCACTAGGTAGGCTGCCCATGCCCTGGCATCTGACATAAGCTTAGTATGTATTGCCAATAATTGGTAGGATGTCCCCTTCATCCTAGCCAAGTATTTGATTTATTTTTGTAGCTGCATATTTTTTCAGTAGGTTTAATGTTTTCCATAGCACCATAGGTCAAAAGAAGATTTAAGGCATCTCTTTTGCATATGGCAAATGAATAAATGCACAGTTCAGCATTGCCAAGCACTAAGGCATACATACACAGGTACAGTATGTGCATGTTATGACTTCACCTGCAGACAACAAGGAATATTGAACTGTCAATACTTATTTGCTCTGAAAAGCCAACAAACTTGGCAAAATTCACATATCCAAAAACAAACAAAACACTAACCAACCAACTCAAGGTCAGAAGATGCATGTTTAAAATAAATAGCTAGACCGAACTTCTACATTGGCTTATGACACCGAGATTCATCTAGTCATTTTTGCAGTTTGACTGTATTTCTTAAAGATGGTTGTGAAAGCTCAATGCACATGCAATTGAAACAATAAGGAAAAAAGGCTCTTTTTTATTCCAAATCTGAATACGTTTTTGTGCAGTAAAGGAAAAATTACAACAGTTGTTCAGTTATTTAGTGTGTTATTGCAGCATTATATAACACAGTACATTTATTATTATAGACAGTGATTTTCTGTTTAAAGGCTTAAGTCATAAAGTTGTGCATCAATTGTTATCATTTACTGTTTCCTGAGGTACATTACTTTTCATAAGATTTCATTAGTCCTGTACTCCCTAGTGTGCAAGTAGCCACAAGTCTATCTGCCAAAATTCAGCTCGGAATAAAAAAGGAGGTAGAGAGGAATTCTTGATTCAGCTAAGAAAATGGTGCATCCTCCTTTAAGTGCAAAAACAGCTTGGAAAAAAATCTCCAAAAAGACACACACATATCTGCAAGGGAAGGATTGTTCATTGGAAAGTATAATTCACCCATTCCAAGGCATTGATCTGATATAATGAAGCTGATTCTAAACTACAGCTATCACATAACTGTATATTATTAATTATCAGAGGGGTAGCCATGTTAGTTTGGATCTGTATCACGTTAGTCTATAAGGTGCCACAGGACTCTTTGCTGCTTATATTATTAATGATTGTATATATGCCTTGGTCCTGGGACTCTGCTGACCTCGGGCAACAAACCATGAGTGGGGTGCAGTGGAGGGGAAAGGAGAGTGGCATATTAAATTGACATTAATCCATTGGACTTTCACACCACAAGGTGAAGTGGTTGTTCATTAATGTCTCCATCTCCACTGCTGCTTCCGCCACTGCTGCCATTAGCTGTGATGCCATATTCCCAGGTTCCACCACCAAGCCCAGTCTTTTGTGATTTCACTGGGTAGTGGGAAACCTCGCTGCTGCTACTGCCGCATCTTCTGTTGCTGTCTTATACCACAATGCTTTCCCCACTCCAGGTCTAAGACTCAGCCCCATAGACCAGCTTATCAGCCATTTCAGCGCTAGTGTTCACTGGGAAGAAACAGACATTCAACTAAGTCTGATCAGCTCTGTTTTTAAACATTGGAGGGGGAGAGTCAAATGGTATCTGAGACCTTTAAACACAGTCTACACCACCAGGTAAGAACATCTGCCCCCACCCCCTCTGAGTTTCACTTGGATTTAGCATCACTCTGCTTAGTGAGTGAGGTTAAAGCTAGGGTGGCCCCCTCAATTAGAGAATATTAAGTACAGTTCTGCTGCCCTTTAGCCACTCAGTAAGGATAAAAACATTTCATTACCTCTGCTTCCAAGATTAAAGTGAATCAATAGACCCTAACCCAGGGTCTGTGTGCTCTGTTGAAGACTGGATAAAGAACTCAACCTGTTCACAGGACACAGACCTTCAGACCTTTTACACCACAAATGGTGGTGGTGTCACACTGGTATGGAGAAGATTAAACAAGGGGAAGGGGCAGAATTAATTGCTGGTATTCCCAGACGTGGTGATGTTTTAGGTCTTTTAGAATTTCTGTTTAGCAGGAAAGCAATTGTCTGTTGAAAAAGTGTGTGGATTCTAAATTTTCAACCAGTTCTTGTTACTGTGTATTTCAGACTGAAAATAAGGCAAACATTTTTAACTGTGAGAGTAATTAACCATTAGAACAATTTACCAAGGGTTGTGGTGGACTCTCCATCACTGACCATTTTAAAATCAAGACTGGATGTTTTTCTAAAAGACTTTCTCCGGGGATTGTTTTGGATAAATTCTGTGGCCTGGGCTATCCAGGTCTGACTAGATGATCACAGTGGCCCCCTCTAGCCCTGGACTCTGCAAATCTGAGAACCCTGGTCTCCCACATCCCAGGTCCGTGCTCTAACCTCTGGATTTAAAATTATAAGGTGGGCTGCTGCTTCTCTGTTTTGTGAGGAGTGAGGCAGGTGCCTAACTCATTCCCGCAAGAAGTGGCTTAGGCACATAAGCTGCCTGACTCCAGGTGCCGGATTTTCATTTGTTGATTGCTAAACAGAGCTAGGCACCTCCCTTCAGACTGAATTTAGGTGCCTGCTTCCAAGAGAGGGGAGGGACTTAGCACCCACTCTTGTCAACATCACTCAGTGGCTAGTTTAAGCAGCCTAGAGTGCTGGCTTTTATGGATTACATTCTTAAACACCTCTCTCCCCATTCATTATATAGGAAGCCTAGGTGCCTAACGTGGCTTTGTGTGGCTTGCAGTGTTGTTCCTCTGATTTTCTAGGCACCTAAAAGTTAGGTGCTGTGACACTCAGTGTTGCAACATCTAAGCCCCTTTCTGGATCCTGCCTTACTCGTAAATAAACTCTTAACATCAGAAACAAAATATATCTGATGTGATTTTTTTAATTGAAATATATTTCTAATTTGTATGACATAGTACTATGGGTTTTTAGTGATTTTTTTTAAGAAAGGAACTACTTGCTTCTTTTTATTGATTCCCCCCCAAGATAATTTAGTGATATAAACAGAATTTAGAAAAAATTGATTTGCTTACAAAAATACCAGAATAATACAGTATATGTAAATGTCTTTCGAATCCTCTGAGTAGAGAGAGATGCCCCATCCCAAAAAACTCTGTACCAGAATTGATTAATTCAATCTTTGAGTGAATACCAAGAATGGGTCCTGGTTCAGGTTTAATGTTAAAAAATATATTGAAATCTTGCAGAATCAATTGTATTCATAAGGGATTGAAAGAATTGTCAAACACAGATGAAATGGAAAACATAGCTTTACATTGACAAGTTCTAATATCATGTCTTTTCTACAACGTGATTATTTAAAAGACCATGTTATAGATTAAGGTCTGATACTTCAATAAGATCTACGCTGGAGAATCCCTTAGTCAATACAGAGCATCTTTGGCTAATAGAACTCTGTAGGCATAATTGTCTGTTGCACAAATTAGATCTCAAGACTGGTTAAAAATTTTAATTTATATATACAGAGTTTATGATCCTGTGCTGAATCTTTCCTCTATCTAAAAACCCAAACTGGAACAAAAGCTAATTTCTGTGTCTGAATACCTTATTTGAATATGCTCATCTGGTATTCGTGTTCATAAGTTAGATGACAGCAAACGTTACATGTGTACTTTGTAGCTAAATATTAGAGCTGTGTGGAGAATGGTATTTCTGTTTTTCAGAGGATTTTGAAATTTGGTCTCATTCTGATTTTGAATGAAAATCATAAATTCTGAAATTCTCCATGAAATGGCAAGTCGGGGGAAGGGATAGCATAGTGGTTTGAGCATTGGCCTGCTAAACGCAGGGTTGTGAATTCAATCCTTGAGGGGGCCATTTAGGGATCCAGGGCAAAAATTGGTCTGGGGATTGGTCCTGCTTTGAGCAGGGGGTTGGACTAGATGGTCTCCTGAGGTCCCTTCCAACCTGACATTCTATGATTCCCAGACTCCAAGGCAGTCTGCCTGGCTACCCCATAGCTGTGGACTGTGAAAGCCATGGGGTCCCTGACTTGGGGGCAGTCTGCCTGGTGGGTTGCCCTGGAGCCACTGACCCTGAGGGCTTTGGTGTCCCCAGCTCTAGAGCAGTAACCCTAGCAGGCTGTCTCAGAGCCTGGGTTGCTAAGGCACCATGAGCCCCAGGTGTTTGGGAGCCAGGACTTCCTAGGCTCTTGGCTCCCTGCTAGTCTTCCAGGAAAGGTGAGCTGACAAGAAACCAGACAGGTTCCCAACAGAAATCTGCCTGTTTTTTGTCAGACTTTTGTTGAACCCAAACTCTTTCCATGGAACATTTTAATGTTGGCAAACTGGCATTCTCTGATGGAAAAAAATTCTGTTGGAAAACTTCCGACCAGCTCTCATAAATACAGCTATTAGTGGAATGCCAGTATTGTTATTACGCCTATGTGGGGGGGGGGTGGGGAGGATGGTTCTCTGGCACCAGACTAGGGCTTTGGAGATCTGGATTTAATTCACTGCCCACCACTGGCTTCCTGCAGGACGTTGGGCAAATCATTTAGCCTCTCTGTGCCTTAGCTCCCAATCAGTAACAATGGGGATAATAGCATTTCACTAACTCTCATGGGTTTCATGAGGATAAATACATGGAAGATTAGGAGGCACGCAGTTGCTATAGTGATGGGGGTCATATAAGTATAATAGTCAGATGATAATTAGCAGTCTGGGAATTTCTTATAATCCACATTGGATATTTTGTACATGTTATGTACTGTACACATTTTAGGCTTGATTCACTCCTACAGACTGACCTGCACTGAATGGCAAGTCTACCTGTGGGAGATAGACACTGGCATACACTGCTGCTGTCCTCCCAAGTATTCTGTCAAGGGGAAGGCATGTTTAATTGACAAGTAGGGCTTCATCAGAGCCCCATCAGCAGAAGCTGTCATCTGATTTGAATTGACTGAATTCGTATCTCTCCCTGAAGCCCTGGTTATGCCCATCTTCCCCGGCTAGTTTCATTCACTTTCCAGTCTGCATTGAGCAACTGTGGGTCTCCAGGCAAGTGGGGGAAGCAGATGGCTTGTATTTACCTCCCAAGTGGACCTTATACCTACAGTTTACATTCTGCCAGTGAATCAGTAAACTAAGCCCTCTTTATTTCCTCATGACTCTGTAGTACAGAATCTGCTCCTGAGGTGATAGTGACAATTTTGTTTTCATTTAGAAGGTTAAAGTATTTTCAAATAGTTTTGTGTTACACAGTGGGGATGGTTTGGAGCCAGTAGTCATGTTGAGAGGTCTTACTTTTAGTCAGGATTTTAAATAGTTTTTTAAAATGGTCCCCCTTTCCAAGAGCTTGGATAAGTGTATGCTAGAAGTGCCTATATAACTCATATATGTAGAAAATGCAAAGATGCATGAGCAGTGATGACTGTAGAATTTCAGAAAACTGTAATCTTTTAGAATGTAATTTGAAAAATATATAGATTGTGAGCCAGATCCTCACCTGGTTTAAAACACTGGTCCACACCACCTGATGATCCTAGGAACCTTATACACAGGCCATTTGTGGTCAGTTAAACCCACTTCAGGGAAGGTTTGCAGTGCAAAGTTGCCCTAATGCGGGAATCTGGCCCATTCACTTTTAAAATTAACAATCCATTCTAAAGTGCATTAACTGTAACCATTTCACCACCAAAATGCATTCCAAACAACTAGACAGAAAAATTCAACTGCATATTCATGAAATTGCCAACTTTAAACATTCATAACAAAGTTTCATTTGCTTTGAGGTCTCTATTCAGCGGGCTACATTTGACATTCCTTCCTCATGACAATTTTCAGTGATTCAAGAGGAAAATTTCTGATCAGACCAAATGGGAAAAGTGCATTATTTAAATGGTTCAATAATTTAAAAAGTATGAATCCTACTTCCATTTGAGATCAAGTGAGGAAAACTTCACCCACAAGAAATTTGTCCAAGAAAATTATGAACTGGAAAAAATGAGGACAAAATGGTAGATGGGAGCTGAGATCACTTCTTTTAAAACAACTCTGTGTGTGTGTGTAAAAAAAATCCTGGTCCCCATTGAAGTCAATGGCGGAACTTCCACTGACTTTCGTGGATTTCTTCACTGGATTTCACCCATAGTGCCTTATATTTGTCAAAGGGCTGTAACAGATATGAGTCAGTTAATTTTCTCTAAACCCTTGGGAGGAAAGCAAGTACATTTTATTCCTATTTTATACATGGGGAAGCCAAGACACAGATTAAGTGACTTTCCCAAGACCATTTAAACAGTCAGAGAGAGACAGCTGGTATTTGAACATGGAGGTGCCTGCTTCCCAATCTCATGGCCAATCCTTGGGATAGTACTGCCTTTAGGCATGCTTGAATAAAGCACATATGTTGTGGAATGTGGTTCACTTGCCAATCATGTACAAATATAATGTAATGGCCCATCCTATTAATTGGGTCTGAGGAGAGAGAGTTCAGTAACACATTACATTTAGCATGGATACAATTACTGTGTGTATTCATTTCTAACAGTGCACGCAGTTTAAGTGGTTTCTTTTTCATGGTGAAATAGAATATTGCTGATAATGCTTTACAACACTCACCTTCTCTGTATAATTTTACTGACTCTTTTCTTAGTGATTTCATTGTTATAGGCTTTTGAAAATAGTGGATGAATATTCAAATCACAGTTGGATACATTCAGATAATAACAGATCTACTCCTTTGAGATCAAATCACTTTAAATGAACAGATTGTCCTGTTTATCTTTACTGAGTATCTATTATGACTTCAATGCTTTTCTTTTCTATCCTGTCTCATGGGAGGAAAATGTATTTCTCATATAGTGTTTCAAATACAAATTTTCATGTACTGATTATATTCTCATCTCCCGTGCATCACTGTACCTGAGACTGGGGAACTGCCCTGATTTCATCCCGCAGTGGCCAGCCAGAGTGTAGCTACTCTGAGTCAAACCCTTAGGGTGAAATGAAATCATGTCTTCACTGAAGTCAATGGGAGTTTTGCTATTGACTTCAATGGAGCCAATATTTTACCCCTGGTGTAGACCACTTTTAGTTGCAGTTTGCACAGATGCAACTTGTATCCTTGGTTTCAAGTAGCAATAAGTTCCACCTGTAAAAATCGCGGCCTAGGCTTTAGGAGATTTGGGCTTAGGTCTCAGTTCTGCCACAGAACTGTGTCCTCAGGCAACTCACTTAATCTACCCTGTGCCTCAGTTCCCCATCTGTGAATTGGAAATAATAATACTTTATAAGGTGTTGTGGAGGAAAATGTATTGATGACCGAGGTGTTCAGATGCTGTGGAGATTGAGGCCATGTGAGTAACTCGGTAGATGATAGGGTGATGGAGGTCCATGTAGTGCTTAGATAGCATTTGACATGAAACTTCATGTGCAATTATGAATTTGTTGAGCATGCAATTACTGTGATTGTGCATGCAAATCAGGTGACTACAGACATTTGGCTAGTTAGATGTCTCTGCATAGACCTCGAGCCTTATTTGTAGAAAATGTTATCCTTAGTGTTCATTATAACATGGTAAAATGAACAGAAATGTGTTGTACACTAGTAATGGATAAACTGCCAATGATTTGGAGTTCAGATAAACATCCCAACCCTCCTCCCCAAGAGAGTGGGGGTTTATGTTAATTATTGACCGAATGTCATATAAGTAGGGACACTACATAATGCAGCAGATTCAACTTTGCTGCAAAAAATAGAAGTTATAAAAGCAACCAAAATCTCTTCCCCTCTATTTGGCTAAAATGCTTCTAAAAGATGAGCTAAGATCGCTGAAATGGGTTTATATGATAATATACAAATGCAGTGACAGTATTTTTGTAATATTTTAGGGGGGCGGGGGTATAAAAGTAACTAACTACACTGCAATGTAATTTTGGCTTCCATAGGATTTCAGATATCTCATGCTTTGATCATTAGAGTACGCTGAAGACCAACACATTCAGGGGTGGGAAACAAAGCTCTTTTTAAAACATTTATTTCTGTTTGGTTGTCATCTGTTTATTTCTCTGTGCAAAACATCTTGGTTTTCAGAATTGTTGGCCAGTAATATCACAAATGGAAGTCCAATAATAAAACAGGTTAGCAGCATTAGAGGAAGGAATGTATTGGGATGATCCACACCTCAAATTCATTTATTGATTCAGCTACTTAAAAAGACTCGCCAAAACCCTGTATTTAACTTGTATTTAATTTGTGTCACTACTAGACGCTCAGCTATTTCAAGAAAGCAAGTTAAGTAGCACTACCTCTGGATGCTGGAATTATGCCCACCTAATCAGTGGTGTAGGTGCAGCTAAGATGATGGAAGAATGCTACTATCAACTTAGCTACCATCACTCTGGAAGGTGGAGTTCCTACAGTGACCAAAACAAAAAAAACTTCTGTCTCTGTAGGCTGCATTTACACTATGGGGTTATGCCAGGATAGTTCTGGCACAGTAGCTATGCCACTGTAGCCCCTTAGCATAGACATGGCCTCACTCTGTGTCAAAGACTGAGCATTGTGGTAGTGCAGGCTCTTTCTTCATAGAAAGTAGGAAGTTTGTGTTGTGAATGGAGACCACAGTTGATGGCATTTTACACGGGGCAGATGCAATTTGCTTATTGACATAGTTTGACAGCTCCCCCATACAATTTAACCAGTTAGTTGCTGAATGGAGTGTTCCTCAGGTGATGGAGAAGGAAATGTTTCCTTACAGTGAATACAAAGTTTGAGTGAACGAATGTGTTTTCCTTTTACCAGGACAAAGTTTTTCAGAGGCTGGACAAGAAATCATCTTCTCTGAAGTTAATTTCAGGCTATGTCTACACTATAAGTGCTACAGTCACCAGCTAAAATGTTGCAATTGTACTGCTTTAGCATTGTAGTGTAGACGCTTCCTACAGCAACAAAAGAGGTTTTTCCATTGCTGTAGTTAAATTCACCTCTCCAAGAGGCAGTAGCAAGGTCAGTGGAAGAATACTTCTGCTGACCTAGCAGCATTTACACTGGGGTTAGTTTGGCTTCACTACGTTACTCAAGGGTGTGAATGTTTCACACACCTGAGTGGTGTAGCAAGGTCAATCTAAATTTTAAGTCTAGACCTGCCATTAATTAAAGAGGGAGGGTTGGATTTAAAGATTATTAATGGCAATTGTTCTTAATCGGGATTCCTGTAAAGGGATGTGCTGAAACAAAAGAGGATTTTCCCTGAGAAAGGACTGAGCAAAGGAATTCCTTAGAATTGAAGTGAGAGATGAATGAGAGTTTGCTTTTAATTAACTAGAGCAAACCTACAGCAGAGGGAAGTTAAATTCCTGTTAAAGTAATCTGACAGAAAAATTTAGCCTGGGGTTACAGCTCTGACAGAAAGGAAAAATATGTTTTCCAGTTGTGTTTTGATTTAGAATCTTAGTGCAGCTCTTATTTACTGTTTTTTAGACGAAAGTGGATAGAATTAGACCACCACTAGTGTAAATTATGTATACTCCATAAAGATTCTCCAAAGACCAGGAAAGCAAAGGGAAGTCTTCAGTGAAGCCAGAGATCTAGGGGAAGCTCAGAGCACTACAAGATGCTATCTCCAATCTCAGCAAAAGCAAACTGATATAGTACAGCTTCACACTATGCAAAATTTCTTATAATCCAGCACTAAGGCTCAATCCATGGTTTATTTGCCTAATAAAAGCAAAAATACCTGCACACAATGATGGGAACTTTAAAATACATAGATAGGAAGGATAGAAACATATTGACTCTGCTGAATGGCGTAACTACTATGGACTATAGCTGTTCAGTTTGTAACTGTTATTTGTAAAACACTTTACTGTAATCTAGAAGTATGAGCTGCAATGTTGTGTAAATCCAGAAATTGACACTCAACAAAAGAAATATCTTATTTTGTTGTTTATCATAAAGAAAAATCTTTTCCTTTAAAATAAATGTCAATGTAATGTTTCCCTCTGTCTGTCTGGGTAGTTTTGGCAGTTTATTTAATGAAAACAAGCAGCATTTGTTTGTATTTCCACTTCCAAGTCTTTAGACATACACCGCACTATTGTCATATATTTTATCAATTGTTTATATAGTACTGTACTGTAAAAAGCAAGGTTACCAAACAGATGACCAAAAAGGTGAGGTCAAGGTAGGTATCAAAAGACCCTGAGCATACCTAAACACATTAAGGGCATGATATTGAGTACTATCAGCACCCATTGGCTTTACTGGGAGCTGTTGATAATCAGCATCTCTCAAGACCAGGTCTGCTATCTGATATATAGTAATTCCTTATAGTAATGGCATAACTACTATGGACTATAGCTGGTGTTATCTTTGTTTATTTAACCTCCTCTGTTGGGAGGCTCAAACCATTTTAACCAGGTGGAAAGTACAAGAGATGTCTGAAAGCCATACACAGTAATATTGAATTAATTAGGCATATTGACTCAAGGAGGTTAAAATTAGGTTGGCATATTATACTAGTTAAGATGTTTTGTTTTGCAAACGGGAAAAAATGTAGCTTAGTAATTAATTCTTCTTTTGATGTCTACATTGAACTGATCTCCAGATATGCAGCAATATCTGGTTTGGATTCTCTAGATGATATAGTCTGTGTGATATCATTTGCAACTTGTTCTGATAACAAATCCCATTTGGGGATGTGAAATCAACTAGTTGATCATGAAATTTGGCCTTTGGCTCACTAGCACCAGTTTCTTTGTAAATAAAGAGAGGAAATGAACAAAAATATTTGTTGAAATGTGTTGTATAAATTACAGTTCTTCATGAGTTGCTGTTATAAAAAAATCATTTTGGATCTGTTGTCTAATATTGAACTCTTGGGCCCAAATTCTCTCCTTACTTATCTTGTAATACCTGTGATTTCAATGACGTTGCATAGGTATGTACACCTAGGCCATTAAGGGATTCATTGGAGTGATTAAAAAGTTGTTAGTGTAGCTAAAACCCAGTTACTGTGAGTTAGAGCTCAACAACAACTGGAATGTCTGTCCCATGAGAAATTCTGATATTTCATCATCTGTTTTCTCCTAAATTCATCCAAAACGTTGAAATATCAAAATTTTTCATGGAATGGAAAGTTCTACAAAATTTAAGTTTGGAAATCTTGAAGTGTTTATTTTGACATTCCTGTATCAAAACATTGCAGTCAAATGAGATTGAAAAGTTTCTTTTTGACTCAGTTTAATATTGAACTGTGTCCACATGAGTTGCTTTGCTGCCTCAATGAAGATGTAGTTCAGGCGTCTCAAGCCTCCATTCTCCTCTATAGACTGGGCTTCCTGGCCAGCCTTCATCTTCTGTGCTGCACTGTGGTCACAAGACTGGCGATGATGCACCAAGGTGATTCATCAGAGGGGAGACGGTGGGGCATCATGGGAAATGTAATTCAGCCAAGGAGATCAGCCCATAGAGGAAAATAAAGCCATGATGTACCCAAACTGCAACTCCCATGAGGCACCATGGCAGCTCAGGTGGACACAAATTAATGTCTGACTAACATGAAATAAAACATTTCAGTTTGGTTTGACAAACCAAAATGCTGCTATTTGGGAAAGCCTGTCATGAAATGAAATATTTTGTTTTGATCTTCCTGATGGATAATTCAAAATTTCAGCAAAATTAAAATGATCCCATCAAAATTTTTCCATTGAAATAACATTTTGACATATAATTCATGACCAACTCTAATCTGAACTTTCAGGTGATTTATGAGGGCCAAACCAAACTTCAAAAATTTTCAGTGTCAGTATTCATATGGCTCCAACATGTAATTCCACAGGGATTCTCTTGCAACAGAATTTAATTATGATCATATAATCATAGAAATGTAGATTGGAACGGACCTTTATCCAATCCGCCGCACTGAGGCAAGGGAAGTATTATGTAGACCATCCCTGACAGATATTTGTCTAACCTGTTCTTAAAAACCTCCATGACCGAGATTCCATGACCTCACTAGGTAATTGGTTCCACTGCTTAACTACTCTTACAGTTAGGAATTTTTTCACTAAAGTCTAACCTAAATCTCCCTTGCTGCAATATAAGGCCATTACTACTTGTCCTGTCCTCAGCGGTTAAGGAGAACAATTTATTATCCTAACAATCTTTTACCTGTTTGATGACTGTTAACATGTCCTTCCTTGGTATTCTCTTCTCCAGAATAAACAAACCCACTGTTTTCAATCTTTCCTTGTAGATCATGTTTTCTAGATCTTTAATAATTTTTGTTGCCTCCTCTGGACATTCTCCGATATGTGCACATCTGTCCCAAAGTATTATGACAAGAACTGGACATAGTGCTCCAGTTGAGGCCTTATCAGTGCTGAGTAGAGCGGAAGAATTATTTCTCATGTCTTGCGTATAACACTCCTGTTAATACATCCAAGAATGATGTTTGCTTTTTTTTGCAACATTGTTGACTCTCATTAAGTTTTTGATCCTCTATAGCCACCAGATTTTCTGCAGTACTTCTTCCAAGGCAGTCATTTCCCATTTTGTAGACATGCAACTGATTATTCCTTTCTAACTGTAGTACTTTGCATTTGCCTCTGTTGAATTTTAGCCTATTTATTTCAGACCATTTCTCCAGTTTGTCAAGATCATTTTAAATTTTAATTGTCCTCCAAAGCACTTGCAACCCTTCCGAGCTTGGTATCATACACAAACTTTATAAATGTATTCTCTATGCCACAATCCAAATCATTTATGAAGATATTGAATAGACCCGGACCCAGGACAGATCCCTGCAGGACCCCATTCTATATGTCCTTCCGGTTTGACTGTGAACCATTGATAACCATTCTCTGAGTATGGTTTTCGAAATAGTTGTCCACCCACCTTATAGTAGGCGCATCTAGGCTATAATTCTCTAGTTTGCATATGAAAAGGTCATGTGAGACAATATTAAAAGCCTTACTAAAGTTGAGTGTATCACATCTACTGATTCCCCCTTATTCACAAAGCTTGTTACCCTGTCAGAGAAGGATATTAAATTGTGTCAAATCAACCTATTCTTGACAAATCCATGTTTGCTTTACTTGTCACCTTATTATTTTCTAGGTGCTTGCAAATTGATTGTTTGACTATTTGCTCTATTATTTTTCTGAGTACTGAAGTCAAATTGACTAATCTATAATTCCCTGAGTTGTCCTTATTCCCCTTTTTATAGACCATGTCTACACTACCATTTATGTTGCCGCTTGTGGAGATGGTTTTATTATGTAGCAACACAAGCGATTTTACAGCAGTACAGCTGCATTGGTACAGCTCTGCCTCTGTAAGCTCATTAGTGTATACATGGCCATAGATAGGTACTATATTTGCCTTTTTTCAGTCCGCTGGGACCTCCCCTGTGCTCCACAAGTTCTCAAAGACAATTGCTAATGGCTCAGAGTTCTCTTCAGGCAGGTCCTTTAGTATTCTAGGATGTTTCATCAGGCTCTGCTGACTTGAAGACATCTAACTTGTCTAAGTAATTCTTAACTTATTTGTTCCATATTTTAGACTCAGATCCTATCCCATTTATGTTCACTATGTCAGTTGTCTGGGAGTGGGAGTATGTTGGGGTCATCTTGTGGTAATCTTTAAGGCTGTTAAAAGTCAACATATGAATGGCAGCTCACACAGACATAACTGGGAGTGATTTACATGCTGGAGGCTGTTTGTGAGCAGTCCATTTGGAAGCTACAGCAGCAGGGCATTGTAAAGGGAACCCCAGGTTACAGGGCTGGGATGACACAGCTACTTATTAGTCTGGATTGTACCCTGATATGTCACATCTAGTTTGCTTTTGTGCTCTTAGTACTGTCACTTTAAAAAACTGCCAACTCTCCCGAACGCTTTTTTCCCTTAGACTTGCTTCCTATGGGATCTTACCTCACACTTCTCTGAGTTTGGTAAAGTCAGCCATCTTGAAGTCAATTGTCTTTTTTCTGTTGTTTTCCCGCCGACCATTCCTTAGAATCATGAACTCTGTCATTTCATGACCAATTTCACACAAGCTGCCTTCCACCTTCAAATTCTCAGCCAGTTCCTCCCTATTTGTCGTAATGAAATCTAGAACAGCCGCTCCCTTAGTTGCTTTCACCACCTTCTGTAATAAAAAGTTGTCTCCAATGCATTCCAAGAACTTGTTGGATTATCTGTGCCCTGCTGTATTATTCAACGGATGTCTGAAGTCCCTCTATTACCACCAAGTCCTGTGCTTTAGATGACTTTCAGTAAATTGTTTAAAAAAAAGCCTCATCCACCTCTTCTTCCTGGCTAGGTGGTCTATAGTTTACCCCAGGGGTCGGCAACCTTTCAGAAGTGCTGTGCCGAGTCTTCATTTATTCACTCTAATTTAAGGTTTTGCGTGCCAGTAATACATTTTAACATTTTTAGAAGGTGTCTTTCTGTAAGTCTGTAATATATAGCTAAACTATTGTTGTATGTAAAGTAAATAAGGTTTTAAAAATGTTTAAGAAGCTTCATTTAAAATTAAATTAAAACGCAGAGCCCCCCGGTGGCCAGGACCCAGGCAGTGTGAGTGCCACTGACAATCAGCTCGCATGCCGCCTTCGGCACGCGTGCCATAGGTTGCCTACCCCTGGCATACCCCCTACCATGATATCACCTTTGTTTTTTAACCCCTTTTATCCTGACCCAGAGACTGGCAACAGGTCTGCCTCCCTCTTCTATTTTCACTTCAGTGCAAGTATATACCAGTGCATCTTTGATATAAACGGAAACACCTCCTCCCTTTTTTCCCCTGTCTGTCCTTCCTGAACAAACTGTACCCTTCTATACCAAAATTCCAGTCATGTGAATTATCCCACTAAGTCTCTGTGATGCCAACCTGTGATGTCATAATTGTCATTATTCTCTACTGTTTCTAGTTTTTCCTGTTTATTCCCCAAACTTTTTGCAGTAGTATACGGACATCTAAGATGTTCGTTCTCCTTTGTGCCTGCTGTGATTACCCATGTTCCCCCCAGATTTCGATCCTTCACCCAGGTCTCCCTGTTCTATTCTTACCTGTAAGCTTTTGTCTCCTGCCCCCATCAAACATAGTTTAAAGTCTGCCTCACTAGGTGAGCCAGTCTCTTTCCGAAAATACTCTTTCCCCTTCCTTGATAGGTGGACCTCATCTCTGCTCAGAAGTCCTTCTTGGAACAGCATCCCATGGCCGAAGAAGCCAAAGATGAGTACTTCTCACAAAGGTGGCATTGTGTAAAGTGAGCAAGTTGCCTCTTGTCCTTTAATTTACACTGGAATCTATGTACTGTACCATAAACCGTGACTGACTCCAGCATATAGTGGTGATAGTATGGGGATTTGTTATCTAAATTCCAGGTGGTATGTAACATTCCATTAAATATTTTGTATATCCCTAGCTTTGGCATTATCCTACTTCATGTAACTATTGATTAATACTGAATTATCTCTTTTATTTTGAAGATAGGTTTGGGTGCCTGCTCTACTAATTTTTGCTGGTTTGATATGATATCTCTCTTACTCTCCACTGGCAACATTTTGAGCTATCCCTTTTTGGCTACTAACTGCCCTCTTCCTGTCCCCCTCTGCCAAATCCCTCCCACACCATGTACTTTTCCATCTTCTCTGGTTCTTTACCCTCTGCTACGTAATATGGAGTTCCCAGCCTTAAAACGCTTGTCTTTCCAGTCTTTCAAACTGCTGTCCTGTCTTCCTTTTCTTTTTCACTTCCAAACTCTTTACACTGGCTCCCTACACCTGTTGCATGAACTTCTCCACCTCCACCTCTCACCTTGATTTGCTCTAATTTGACTTGTATCCTACCCACTCCAAGAAACTGCTCTCACTAAAGTCTCATGTGGACTATCTCAGTCTAAAGGTCAAGGCCTAAACTTCATCCTCATCCTCTGTGACCTTTCTGCTGCCTTTGATACTGTTGCTCACTTCTGTGTCCTTGACATGCAGTCTGCCCTTTGTTTTTGTGACACAGTTCTCCCTTGGCTCTCCTCCTGCCTCTCTACCCATTCTTTTGGCAGCTCCTTGTCTCCACTAACCTCTCTAATGAAATCCTACAGGACATTTGTTTTCAGTCCCCACCTCTTCTTTCGCTACAATTCATTCATGGGAGATCTTTCCCTCTACTCTGATGACTTTCAAATATACCTTATGCTTGGGACCCATTCTTATGCTTCAATCTCACATCTGTTCCCCTCAGGCATCTTAACTTAGATAGACCATCATCATCTGCAGATCAGAATGAATATAACTGAGCTCATCATAATCTCTCCCATTAATTCAGTTTCCATTATAGTTCATGGCACCACCTGCCTCCCTGTCACTCAGTCTCATAACCAAAGGTTTATTTTTGACTGCTCCCTTTCTTCCTTTCCTCACATTCAGGCTTAAACATGTTATCTTGCTTCTTCCTACACAACCTTGCAAAAATCTGTTTGTTCCATTCAGACACCACCACTAAATCCTGTATTTATTATATCCTTCCTCAGTCACTGCAGTCTTTTTCTCTCAGCTCTTTGTGGTATTAAGCTCACCCCATCATCTCCATTCTATCCAAAATGCTGTTGCCAAAATCAGATCTTTCACCCATTTATTTGACCATGTCATCCCACTTTGAGTCACTCGAATGGTTCCCCATTGTGCTGCACATCTTCTCCTTGTTTTCAAACCCCTGTATTGCACTGCCCCTTCCTACATCGTTGATTTGGTCTCCATTCACAAAGAAACTGAGAAAGCTGTTGGGTGAGACCATCCTCTTTGTTTCTAGCCACATCACTGTAAAGAAATAACTTGGAGTAGTGGAGTAAATAATAGATGTGTTCCTTTAGGAAAAGATATTTTCCAGACTTTACAGCTAAGGCTGAAAGAAAACCTTTTATTCTTTGAATTATCTGGCATATTATCTGGCATATCAACTGGGCTTGGATCTTTCCCTTCCCACTAAATATCATTTTTCCTCCACTGAAAATCAGTTAACCATTCATTTTTTCTGGCTATAACTACAGTATCTTGATCCTTAAAGATAGTAATTTAAACAGGACCATTTCAATGATTTTATTGGTTCTTTTTTCTTCTAACCCTTTTGCTGTCCTTTTTGCTAAATGAATACAGAAACAAACAAACATCAAATACACTTAAAGCAGATAAGCGTTAAAAGTAAAAGTGTCTTCAGGAGAGACTTATTATTATCATGAGTGTACTAGACCTAGGCCAGCCCACCAAACACAGTAGTTGTTCTTCTGTAGGGTGTGCAAGTTTATTGGTTTACTGAGACTTTTGCCCAGGCCTGTTGGTGACTGAGGGAAATACATGGGGCACCATTATAAGATGGGAGTTTAATGAGGTTGACTTTTGTCACTTGATTATGGATATTGTTTTACAGCAGGGGTTCTCAAACTGGGGGTCGGGACCCCTCAGGGGGGTCACAAGGTTATAACATGGAGAGTCGCAAGCTGTCAGCCTCCACCCCAAATCCTGCTTTGCCTCCAGCATTTATAATAGTGTTAAATATAAGTGTTTTTAATGTATAAGCGGGGGTCACACTCGGAGGCTTGCTATGTGAAAGGGGTCACCAGTACAAAAGTCTGAGAACCCCTGTCTTACAGTTTTGTACACAGGTTAGAGGGTATGTATTTTAGAAATTTCAGATTAAAAGCAGTAAAAACACGTTTGAAAGCTATTGAACTCTCTGGGTGAAATCCTGGCTCTGCTGAAGTCAATGGGAGTTTAGGCATTGACTTCAGTGGGCCCACTGAATTTTACTACACTATCACAATTATACAAATATAAGAATTGACCTTAGTCGGTGCTATAAGTAGGCACAAAAAGTGTAATAAAGCTTTAGAGTGCAATCTCTTCAGGTCTTACATGAGAGGCAATGAAAATATGACTCCCCTCCTTCCCCCTTTCTCATGTCACTGAAGAATTTCATAACTAAGATATTTGGGCACAAAGATGTAGCTCAGACTATGGCAGATTCCTTCTCTTTCCACACACTAAAATCCACCTGAGGCTCAGAAAAAAATTGTTCTGAAATTAAAGAAAAAAAAGAAAACATTCAGGGAGGTCTCACAGCCCAATATCATATGCTAGGCTATTATGATCTTATTGGGCATATGGTAGGACACATTTTCCTGTTAATCAAGGCCCTATGTATTATTGAAGCCCACTTTGTCCTTCCACTGGATGGAGGAGTGCAGGAGGCGCAATCATTCGGAAGGGCATCCATACCCACATTTTGTCATGGAGAGGCTTCCATGACAGTCCTGAGTAGTCTGATGTAGAAAAAAACAAAGGGAGAGGGCTATTGGTTGCTCTATTAAGTGGATCCAGTAATCAAAACCCTTTACAGGTATAGAAGTGCCTCCTATTTGGTTGTATAGGGAGATGCTCCTATACGTTGGAATGTAGTGCTTTCCCTAGGAATAATACCCGCATAGTCTGTGCTACAGCCCATCACTTGCAGGTGAATAGAGGTGATGGATTCTATCTTTCCCCACCCTCCCGCAGAGTTCCCCATATACAATTCAATTATTCAGGCATTGTGTGGTGATAAATGATGAATTTCATTCCCACTGAAGGAGCAGATTCTTATGGAAAGATAAACTGTTTGACAGTCATTACACACCATTCCCCTGCTTATAATCACATGTGGACTTGCATTCTAAAAAGTATATTGACAGTCTGGTAGCCTGAGAATTGTCCCAATCTCTGGTTTAAAAAAAAACAAAATTGGTCACCACGAATCATTATTCTATTTTTATTTATAAAAACAGCAGCAAAAAAGGGTGCTCATACATTTGCTGAGAAAATTAGTCTAAATGCAGAGATGTGCAAGCAGACATAATTTTCTTATAAAAGAAGATATGTTCTATCCCTTTGGGTTTTGTTCAACCACACTGTACCTACCCAAGCACCTTGTGGGATTTATGCTGCCTATTTTCCTCAGCTAATTTCAACTACTGTTTCAATATCACTTCTGGAGTCCAACAAACTCTCAGCACAATGAAATAACTATCTCATCCAGAATATCATGGATTAAGTACTGTCTAAGGGTTTTGCATTGATAACCAATCTACGTCTGTTTTTTCCCCCCCTTAAAGTCTCATTGGAGGTATCTCAGTGCACTTTCACCCTTCCACTAGTGGTAAGAGTGCTGTCGTAAACAGGTTTCTGCCATAGTGTCTAATTCTTAGGGCAGGTCTTCTTGACCTGGCAACACCAGCAGGGCACTGGTTATTAACACCTTGCGCTCCACTAGTGCTGTTACTGAAGTTGCCCCTGATGACGTTGCAGTGATTTAGGAAAGGTAAGAACTGTTTCAGGGGAAAAAAGTCTAGCATAGACAAGGCCCATCGTCTAACCACTGTTGTGTTGAATTATTAGAGGCTTGTATGGAAGCAGTGCCTCATTGTCCACTATAAAATATTCTTGTAACCTTCCCCCCGACCATATTTTCTCTTGTCTCTCCTTTGTGCCTGGTGTGATTACCCATGTTACCCTCCCGCCCAGATTCCAACCCTCCCTGTTCTAGTCTTAGCTGTTGGCCTTTGTCTCCTGTCCCCATCAAACCTAGTTTAAAGCCTGCCTCACTAGTTTAGCTAGTCTGTTTCCGAAAATACTCTTCTCCTTCCTTGATGGGTGGAAGCCATCTCTGCTCAGCAGTCCTTCTTTAATTGTCACTTAACTACTCAGAATTCTTTAGCAGTTGTTAAGTTGTACAGCTGGTAAAACTGAATCCTTTAAAACTTTAAGCTTGGAATTTAATGATTGAATAATTTATTACAATACAGTTATTTTTTTATAATAATATCTGTGGATTAAAGGTCCCAAAGCATCTTTCCATATGGATTTATCTACACTGGCATTTTTCTTAAAAATCTCCAACAGGCTGGTATATATTAGAGCTCTCACATTCACTGCCATAGATGCAGCTGTGCTGGTGGGAGATTTTATGAAAAATACAGCCTGATTTTCTTATGCTAAAGTAGGTGAAGTGCAAGTTCTCAAATTGCTGATCCCTCATTGGAGCTACTTATGGCTTCAATCCATTGACCTCAATAGAAGTTGCAGCAGACCCTAACTTTGTTATCTAAGAAAAGGCCTGGAAGCTAACTTAAAAAAAAATAAAAAAGCAAAAAAGAAATCCGAGCTGCCCACATTTCTTGATTCCTCAAAACAGGGGTGGGGGCCCACGTGGTGATTTTTGCTGGCCTTAGAGACAGTCTCTGGAGGTACAGGCCAAGGCATTTAAATAAATATGCTTTTTTTGGGACTAAGTCTGTGATTATAGACCTCAAGTGGATTAACAATAACAATTTTAATCTAACTACTGTGAGAAATAAGAAGGCTAGTATACTGTAGAATCAATGCTGCTGAAAGCAATTGCCAATGATTCACGCATGGTTAAATATGGGATAGCAAAAATATCCCAATGTTCTTTCTTGGTTACAACTCACCAATTATGGACATGTTGTAAAGTTCATTATTAGAGATCCCCAGCTTTAATAAGTTCATTTTGAGGCCAAGTGCATCTTATTTACAGCTACGCCTATTAAAACCTATAAGAATAATTTCATAAAGGAAAACTATATTTGAAGCTAACATAAAAGAATTGTTTGTTACCATAGTATCAAATAAACTTCCTACTATGACTGAATACTCTATTTTCTCTAAAGAATTGAATCCTTTTCAATTACTGGATGGGATGTGAAAGTAGTAAACAAGGTTATAAATCTCTGGAATTCACTTCATGGTAATAGTGCATTAAACAGACAACTGGTATCCTCCACATTAAAGTAGAACTACTATGACCCACCACTTTATAATTATGTGAAGATGATTAACACAACAGGAGAAGGAAATTGACTACTCAGTACAAGTACCACTCTGTGTCTTAGCTAATTGCACATATCCTAGGTTATCTGAGTTAGACAGATCTCCCATTGTGCTTGCAATTGACAGCAATACATTAAAAATGATAATAATTGACAAAGCAAAATTGGTATTGAAAGACATAAAGACTCTCAGAGGATTATTTGAATTGTGTGAGGTTTTATTTTATTTATTTTAGTTTAAACATCACCATAGCAATCAAAATGGGGGAAAAAACAAAACCCATAACATTTAACTGAAGTTTTATATATTAATGTCTCTTGGGCACCAATTGAGCTAACCCTCGGTTGTGGGCAAATGCAAAAGTAAAGCAATTTAATCCTGAACTCTCAATATATTTATATCAGTTTCTTCTGAACACCTAACAAAACTTTAAACTTTGTGGTGAGATGATCACTCATGACGAGAAATATAGAATTGATGAAAATGTATATTTATTCTGCTGATACAAAGTTAGTCCCCTACAGTCAGGTCTTTCTGCAACAGTACTAATCCTTTTTTTCACTAATTAAAAAGGCTTAAGTAGTGATGCACCCATTTCAATAAACACCCTAGTGCTTAGCATACTGTTCAATGGTGCAAATTTAGGCCCTTGCTGCCACAGGACTCCTTCAATTGCAAAGGTTGCAGGAACCTAATGCTGTCACTTAAATCTCTTATCCACATCAAATTTAAGCACAACTTGTAACAGCTATTAGGTACATTGGTTAGTCAAAGTTGATACAAGAAAAGTAAATAAAAACACGTTTATGAAGGTTTGTTTTGTGGCATTTGCAGATTGTCTCCTTCCTCATTGCTTTTATGGGTAATTGCTAATTTGGCAACAAAAATCCCACTAGGTTAGCTACATGTCTTTTGTGGAATGTTGGCAAGAAGTGTGGTCGATGTACACAAACAGGACCAATAACACTTTTCTACCTACAGAGCATTCCAGTCATCACACTACCAGGGAAGCTAGGAAAATGCCAAAAACATGTAACAAATAATTTAGGCCTACTGAATGTATTCACTTTATTCTGTAGATTCTACTCTATCTCTGACTATGTATACTATATTATATGTCATTGGCTAGTCAAAGCAGTAGGTTAGGACCTTTTTAAAAATAGATTTTCAAAAACAAAATACTATTTTAACACTGCTTACCTCTCCAATATAGTGAGTTTTTATAGTTAGTTTCATGGGTTTTGTCTAAACCTATTTTATGGAAGAGTTCTTAGATTTGTTTTCTCTTCAGTGTTGTTTCATTATGTGTGATCAAAAAATTGCTTGGATAACCCGTCAGAACCTGATCCTACAGTACAAACTCAGTAAAAACTCTCTCTGATTTTAAATGAAATTTTGTCTTCCTGAGGAATGGAAGATCATGCCTTTATTGGGATATACAAATTTTGCCATCACTAGTACAAGAACATTGAATTATTAAATGTTAGCTATCTGGTGCAATAACGTTAATAAACTATTAATTGACAAAGCAACTTTAAAATTGTTTTTTGTCTTTTCAGATTATAAGCTTGTCATGAAAGTGACTGCCTGATTCCCCCTTCGTCTGTTTGAACAGCACTTAATACAAAGAGACCTTTAGGTAATAATATCTTAACTGTTACATGAATAGTATTAAAGAATTTTTCAGAGAGCAAATGCTATAATGAAGCCTGCAAAAGTAAGTTCCTCTACAACCTCATGTTTTTACTTACAAATATCTGTTTCTCCCTTTCATCTGAATCTTTCAGACCAAAATTCTGGGTTTTGTTGTTGGATTCCCCCACTGTTTATTTAGAAAAAAAAATTAGGCTTTTTTTTTTTAAACATTTAAAGTTATTTTCATTTCAGGCCAAATGCAATGATTTGTTCTGCCCAAAGCAATTTTTTGAGTTTCATTTCGCAGAACATTTTCAAAAAAATTTAATTTCTAATTGACCCAAAAGTGTTAATTTTTTTTTCTTGTTTGGAGTGGCCAGTGAATAATAAATCTGCTCTAGTCACTAGACTGGAAGAAAGTGTAGAAAGACTTAAAGTGGGCAGTGGAAGTGTGGATACTTATTGGAAATAAGATGTGACAGTAGGGTTGGGACAAATATTCTGCATATATACCTTCAAAAGGTCTCTTCTACATGGTAAAAGTGGGGCAGGAAAAAAACAGGAACCAAACTTGTTTTTTCAAAGTAATTAGTACAATCCTGAATGGATTTTGGAAAACACACACACTTTATTTCCTCTGCAGGTTACATTTGTGAGTGATAATACCATACAGAAAGATCAAAACAACCTACAAATATTAATTGGGGGACTCTACGCCTGCTTATGCTTCTTCGTGATGGATCTTTGCTTTTCTAGGTATTTTTAAATTGTTTTGTTTAATTCTCTCATTAAAATATATACTTTAAAACAGATTTTATAGTTTAAAAAAATGTAATCTATTGACGTAACAAAATGCAGCTGTTCTACATTTTGACCATTTGTCACACATTCAAATTGCTTGTGTCACATGCTGGCAGATTTGAAGGTTGAGAGGTATAATAGCAGGCTTTAGTGAAATGGCAGCCATCTTCCCTGAGGGCAGACTATGACTTAAGTTCCATTAGAAATTATGTGAAACAGTGACCATTACCCCCCCCACACACACACACCTCACACACACTAGTGAACAGTGGCCATCTTAACTAAGGATATGAGCAGCTGGATAGCTTCAGTCTTATGGTAAGTTATAGGACATGGTGGCCATTTTGAGAATGGAAAAAAGTGTTAATACCTTTGCTTAATTAGATTCGTGTTTATTTAAATGTACATTTAGAGTTTACTGGCAATGAATTTTTCTGTATGGAAAGTTTGAAGGACAATGCTCTTGCCATTTGTTACCAAAGGGTATCTGAAACCAAGTAAGTATTTCTTGAAGTTCTAATGTTAAAATTAATTATTAGTCCAAGACTCAGTAATAGATTTGATTAAAAACTCCCCAGAAAACTAAACTCAATTTTTACTCACAAATTATGTGCTGTCATTTTTCATGTATTATTCATAAAAAAGAAAACAAACAAAAAAATAAAAACAGAAAAATCCCAAAGGGATTGAATCCCTGCTTTAAGTGAAAACCTGAACACAGCCGTAATATTAATAGAATGGCACTGTTGTGCCTCTCTCCCTCACACACACAGAGATTGTACATGCATCCACATATGCATTTCTGTGCAGAGAGGTAATATTGGTTTGTGGGACAAGCTCCTGTTTTAGGAATACATACTTTTAAAAATATAGCATATATATAATTTGTGCTTTTTGAACCCTCTTTCTATTGTCAGTAATCAAACTCAGACATAAACCATAGTATTTCATAGAAATTGTTTTGTAATATTTTCAACAATCCCTTTATTTTCCCCCCACTTTTTTTTTAACTGGCTACCAATTTGTTTTCCATGAAATTACTCTCCAGACTCTTCAAATGTATTTCTTTCAGAGCTGTTCTCTTGGAGCAGTAATTTAGTTCTGAAAGCAGCATTCATCTGATTTTGTCTCTGCAATCATTGTTCCAGATGAGCGTATTCCCAAGGACAAATTTAAAAGCACTAATGCAGTTTTATCTGTTTGAAGTGGCCTCTGTTATCAACATTCACTGAGCAAGAGGGCCCAAGCTCTAGTGTTATTCAGTAAGTACCACCAAGTTTTTATTCAGCTCTCACAAGAGCACTGCACTCTTGACTCTCAGCAACATCATGGAAGATGCTTCTGAGCATGAAAAAAGAAATAAAGAAAGATAGAAAGAAATGGCTCCAGCTTGAGGCCAGAAAACAACAATGTAGTTTATTTCCATGCAACTTTATCTAGATAGTGCTAGCAAGAGATCACAGAAGAAGACCTCTTAGAGTTATTCTTAGAGTCCCACAAAATAGCCTTCAAGCTCTTGCAGGGCTTTCTTAGTTTGTCAATGTGCATTAGTGCAAAATGGAGAGGATCAGGAAACAGTGATGGATGTTACCAGTTTCTGGGGAAGAGGTGCTGGATGGAGCCAAAATCCTAAATCAGGTTTGATGTAATCCAGATACACGCTGTGGCTGCTACATAACTTTAAATGAAAAGGAAAAGTTGGAACAGTCACTGATGCATGCTATGAGGTTACTGGACTCCCCTGTTGTCACCATTAAGATATGGACCTTCAGTGTAGAGAAATTGGTAAAGGAAGTAAGAGGTGTCAGATGACTCTCTTGAGCCACTCCTCCCCCCAAGCACTAGTTAGTCTGATATATGGCTGCAGTTTTTTTTATTATCCTCATTTCAGTTTGCCAGTTCCCTATATTTCACTGTTCTGTTTTCCTTATTTATAATCTGTTTCCTTTTGAATTCACTCAATCCTCTTCCTTCAGTGGATGTTTCTGGTTATTTGTTTCATATGTGTTTTCACTCTGGGCTCAATCATGCCTTGGAGGCATAGTCTTGAATTGGGGGTGGAACACTGCTTCAGCAGGAGCTCTGGGAAGCATTATGCCTCAGGCAGACACAATGCCCCTTGGAGCACCCCATTGGGGTTCAGTGAGTGTGTGCTGAAGTTGGGAGGGAGGAATAGGATCAGGTAGTAGGTTCATTTTCATCCTTAATGCTAGACTGCTTCTCTGCTTTTATCCAGCAGCAGCAGGACTGGGGAACACTCCTCTAGTCCGAGTGTTGCTATGGAGGGAAAATGAGACAAATTTACAAAGGAATGGGCCTACTGGCTGTTGCATGAGAAGAGGGGTTGCAGGTGGATGAGCTATCTACAAAGGCACCAGGGAGGGAATGTACTCTAGTCACACAGTGGAGCTATAACAGAAAAGAGAGACCCTGGGTTATGGTGGCGGTTGAAAGTCCTTGATCTCCTGTTTGGGGGAGTGAGGGGAGTATGGGCTAGCCCAAATCTTCTCTGAAGTTCACATGAATTATGAAGGCTTTGAGGATGACATGGAAACACTGCTGTATAGATTCTTCTATCCAAAGATCACAAAATAGTTCACAAGCATGAATTAATGTAGCTTCACTACGCTCTTATTAGGTAAATGTAATATGTACTGTAATGTACATAAAATGTAATATGTACCATTTTACACTGAAGTACAGAAGTGAAGCGACTTTCCTGCTGTCAAATAGCTTATCCTGATGTCATGTGGTCCTGCTTTGAGCAGGGGGGTGGACTAGATGACCTCCTGAGGTCTCTTCCAACCCTAATCTTCTAGGATTCTATGAAAAGAATGGCAGACCTGGAATTGGAACCCAGGACTTCTAAATCTCAATCCCTCTAGTCTAGCCACCTTGGTGCACTCTCTCAGGAAGCTATACATTACCAAGCTTTTTTATATAGCATATAATGGAAAATAATTTAGGAAAATAAAATAATTTTTGATTACCTACAGTGCTAGGTAAATGTTGAAAAAAAAATGTTGAAAGTGAATAGCGCCAAAAATTTGATTTAAAAAAGAACTAATAGTTACTTTAAATCCAGTTCAGTGTTTTGCTTATGCATCTCCAGCCAGGTTCAGGGACATTAGTGAATATTGCTAATAGCTAGATACTCTTTAAAAAAGAAGATAAATAATCTTCAAGTGCAGAAATGGGAGATCAGTTCAATTGTTAAACAATCACAGAACAGTATTCCTGGACTGCAGCAGTATCAGGTCTTCCTCTTCAGCAAATAAAGACAATTCAGAATTAGGATGTTTAATTATTTGGAAAGATTCTTTGTACTTCCTTTCTCTAATAGAAGAAAAGTATGGGCATATGTCATTATCTAGTCAAATTATGATTTATTGGGATCACTTTTGTATTTAACTAGTCAAATTCATAATCCACTTATAAAAATAAAGCTGTTGCTAGATCAGGTTTAGGAGTTTTGGGCCAGGAGCGGGTTTATCAATCCAAGAGACTCCCATCCCATCTTGTAAATTAGTGGTTATTTTGTCTTTTCTTGTGCAGTTGTCTAACTTTTTTAGCAGAACTGAGTGAAAATTGGTGAATTTTGTATGACAGCCTAATCTACACCAGAAAATTTTACCAGCATGGTTGCGTCTGTTAGGAGTGTACAAAAATCATCCCCTAACTGATATAGCAATGCTTGCAAATGCCCTAGTGTAGATCCAACTATACTGGCAAAAAGTCCTTTTGCTGGCATAGCTTATTCTGTTTGGGAAGTGGCTTAAACTGTATCAGCAAAATAATTTTTTTTGCTGGTATAGGCTGTGTCCCCAAAGCTTCGGTTTCTGGGATAAGGTAGGGCTACCTAAGCCATTACGTAAAACTGATATACGTGTAGCCATTTTATTGTTTAAACTCTTTTCTCTCTGATTACTATGTTTCTATTAATAAATAAATAATTTTGTTTTGAAGTAGCTGGTCTGAGTCAAAGCATTTACCCCCTAGCCCAGGGGTTCCCAAACTTGGTTCGCGGCTTGTCGACCGCTTCCCGCAGCTCCCATTGGCTGGGAACGGCAAACCGCGGCCACTGGGAACTGCGAGAGCCCGTGCCTATGGACGCTCAGGCAAACAAAGCGTCTTCCGGCCCACTGGGGCTTACCCTGAACAAGCCACGAACCAAGTTTGGGAACTCCTGTCCTAGTCACAGCTCCTGAAGGCTGGTTTCTTGCAGGGTCCAAACCCAGTTGGACATGCTGAGGAAACACAGTTAGTAAACTGGGGTTCTGCAGCCTGGTGAACTGGTCAAAGAGTGGGTGGTACTGTGGGAGTCCTTTCAGAGACGAGTGGGACTGGAAGGCCTGTCATTTGAAAGGGTGCTCTCAGGAAAGATGTAATAAAGGTGAAAGGTGCAGCTAATCCTGTAACAGTGACAGAAACACATGAAAATATCAGTACATGAGCTCAAAGCAGAAAACCATCCCTTTTCTCCCTGCTTATAGCAATAAATGACGTTTGCTGGGGACAGACTATAAAATGTAGGACGATGCATAAATTAAATACTCCTTTCCAAGTTGTGTATTTTATTATTTTTTCCATTCTTCCACTTTTTATCCCCTGCTTTTCCACTCATAGATTTTAAGGCCAGAAGGGACCAATGTGATTATCTAGTCTGACCTCCTGTATAAAGCAGGGCATAGATCTTCCCTGAATTAATTCCTGTTTGAACTAGAGCATGTCTTTTAGAAAACGTCCAATCTTGATTTTAAAATTTCCTTCGATCTCCAACTCATTCTGTTCATCAGCATTCTTCTATTTTCCCATTTCTCTTTGCTATTTATTTTCTATTCCACCCCATTCTTCCTTTGAAAAACAGCTTCTCCTTTTATGTCATTCTCTTTCCTGCTCATTCTTTATTTTGTGCTGTACAGCTGATTGTTCTCTTCCAATTTAAATTGTCCCTCTTGCTCCACTTCTGTTCTCTCTGTCCCCTTGGATTCCTCTTCAGTCCATTCATCTCTCCATAGTCCTTTCTTGTCCATTCCATCCCACCTCTTCCCATCTATTTTCCCTCTCTTGAGGGCAAAACCCCTTTCTTCTATATCCTCTGACATTCCCTCTGATATGGTATCTCCTTTCCTTAATCTTTCCAAATTTATCCTTCTTACAGTGGTATTCAAAATGGGCAGGGCTCAGTGCATAATGAAATTATGTGGCCATGCAAATACCCCCCCTAAATTAACTTCTTGCCCAAATGAAGCTAATCTACTTTATAATTCCACAGAAATAGCCATTTTCTGCCATCTTCCAAATCCTCGGTTTCTCTGCCTTCCATTTTGCTTTCTTCCCGTCTTTGTGTTTTTCTGTGTTCTCTCCACAAGGGGCAGCTCAATGGGTTTCTTCAACTTCTCTTACAAGCAGGAGGCAGCAAGAGAGAGATGTTAGTGGTTCAAGGTAGGGCATGGATGCTTGACTTGTCCCATTAAGTCTTCTCAGATGTAGGGAAGTACAAAACATGAAAGCAATTACTTAGGATGTGAAGGGAGGCTTGCGAGAGGAAGAGGAGGCTGCCTTCTAAGCTGATTGAGAGCAGATTTCCACCAGCAGGATTTAGCAGCAAATATGCCATCAGCCTCCTTTTTCTTTGCAGTTCCCAAATGTGCTGTTAGGTGGTACTCAAATTCAGCAGGAGTGGAGCCCTTTTCCCACTAGGCCTAGGAACTGTGCAAAAGGAGAAGGAGCTGTCATGCAGAAGTAGACACATATTACTGCACAGCCAAAGAGACTGAATACTGTCTCCTCCTTTTCCCCTAAGAGTGCTTCAGCATCTTTTGTTTCTCAGGCTGCTCCCTGCACACCTAACCAGCCACACAGTCCAAAATGGCTCCTCCATGGGGATTTCCTAACCCTCACAGAAGTGATGTTGCTTTTGGTACAAAGCAAATAACATGCATTAGTTACATATTTGCACTTAGTGGTGCATTTTTTAAATTATTTCAGTAGGTCAGTGGATGATGACATAATCTGGTAACTGCTACTCAGTTCATTGTAACTTATACACAAATCCATAGTTTAGTTCTAACATGCTGCTTAGAACCAGGGGTCTTTGATCATTGGTCTAGAGAGTCAGTTTTAATTGAGCTTTTTCTCTAATCTGAGAAGGCTCTCCATAAATCATTTGTTTTTCACCATCACTTCCCTTTCAGTTTATTCCTTACACAGGCGTCATGGGTTTGCCAAACTCCTTTTAGTCGCTTGTGCAATCAGATTTCAGGAAATTATTTAATGAGGGAGAAAAGATGCTCAGTTCCTCTTTTTAAGAGGAACCTAGAGTTGATCTTACAAAGTTAGACCCAAATTGATGGGCCTGGATTGTTAGGTCTGTAATCTTTGAGAGATCTTTACGATGTACTGTATATGCTGTACCTCAGCTCTCATAGCTTGATGATCTGTAGTATCTCACTGGATAGTATATGAAGGAGACTCCGGTGCCAGCAATCTGTACTCATAAACTTTGAAGTGTATGGGTATCATCAAGCTGACAGGCTACTTTTTCATGACATAGTGGGATGACCCCCTTACTTATTTCTTTGTCATTTTTACTCTGTAACCTGCAGGTAAGACAGTTTCTCTGCTAAACATGAGGAAATCCCTCTCCTGTCTATCTTTTATCTATACTTAATAGTATATTTAAAAAAGGAAATTGGTGTTCTTCCGCCCTTGTCCTGCCTGAAATTTGAGTGTGGCGTGCCGCTAGATTCAACCAGGCAAGATGCTGTTCCAACAGGATCTCAATATTTCTGCTCACTGGGTTTCTATTCCCTGTTGCACTGCTACTTGCTAATTTTCTGGCTCCCTGTGTCTGACATCTATAAACTTACATGACACACAAAACAAGGAAGCTAGGCTTTTCCCCTGAACCACCATGGGGAGGGAGACACATCTGGGCAGGCCAAACTCTATCCACTCCTCTTTAATAATCCAACATACCCCTCAATTAAATAAGCTGTTTTCTCACAAGCATTATTTATTTAAATTTATTTATAAATTCCCCAGGTATTTTGGGTTGCATAAAGCCTTGGAAATGAATGAAACTCTCCCCTCCCCGCCCTGCCAACAGTGTATGTGTGTGTTTAGGCACCTATATCACTTATAAGATAATATTCAACTGTGACTTGGTCCATTAATTAATATAGAAAGTATTATTTCCCCTTACTTTATATAGTCCCTCTCTTGGGCCCTGATTCTGTAAGGCAATCAGATGGGAGAGCCCTTCGCCTCCATGAAGCCCCACTGAGTTCAGAGGGACCCCAGACAGGTACAGGGGTTGGTGCACACTGTGACGTTTCGCTCTATATTGTTTATGAAAATATGCTTATAATATGGATATGACATAACTGAGATATACTTTATGCAAGATGGCTCATGTGCAATATCACTGGAAAGGTTATGATTTACTGAATGTGATTATCCAATTTGTATGCCAATATCATTCCTGTATCTGAAGTCAGAAATATTGACTATGTCTCTGTATTTCAGAGGTGTTACTTTGGGTGTCAGCCGCAACTAGCCCTTCAGGTACAACAACGGAAAAACCAGACAGGGCTAATGGCCCATTAGCATAGACAATGGAATGTGAATGAGCGTAGTCTTCTTGTGGACGCTCCAAACAGCCTGCAAGTAATGACTGCCACAGCCCTGCAGAGACATGAGTCCGAGTCACCTGCTACTGGACCCACACTTCAGAATGCCAGTGTTCTTCCACTGGGAGACAAAGGGTTCCCACCATACACAAGAGCTATATAAGGCATGGGAGTGACATCATCGTGGTTCTCCTCTGCCTCCCCACCCAAAGAGACACTGAAGAATACCTGGAAGCAAGAACTGAACCGGGGTGGGGGAAGGGTTGAGTCCAAGCTGGAAGGGCATATAGCTTGTGAGTAACAATACCTGAGGTCTCAAGCCAGAGACCTGTGCAGCTGCCTTTCAAGACTTTCTGTAATCTGCCTGCAACAATATCTAGGGTGAGGAATTACTATTTGTAACCAATTTCTTTAGTGAAACAAGCTTAGTTTGCGTGTTTGGTTTTATTTGCTTAGTAATCTGTTTTGTTCTGTTTGCTATCTTTTTAACCACTCAAAATCCGTCTTTTGTAGTTAATAAACTTATTTCTTGTTTATAATATAGCCCATATAACCCAATATAAAATGTGCAATACCTAATGGGGAAGGGCGTAAGAGGCTGTGCATGCCTTCCTCCACATTGAGGGAGGAGGCAGATTTCATAATATGCCTTTGGGTTTGCACTCCAAAGGAGGTGGACACCTGAGTGCTGGGGCAAGTCCCTTTAGATGAGCCTTCCCAGAACTGATCTGTGTCTGTTTCGTTCTGCAGTTGGGTGTGGCCCTGCCTGTGTGTTTTGCTGGAGGAGGCTTAATAGCCTGGCTCAGCAAGACAGGTTAAAAGGGTGCCCAAGCTGGCATAACAGGCAGGCTCATTGTTATCTCAGAACATCAGGTGGCATCTTAAAGGGGGGTAACCCGTCACACACACCACAATCCGGAATCAAGGCCCAGGTCATGACACCCTTGTATATTATTTGAGTTGTAAGAACAATGTATCACTGCTTCTTTCTCCACCTCTTTCTCCTCCTCTTTGGTGATATAAGCCCTGTTAATTTCACTAGTCTGAGGCTTCATCCTGCAGGGTGAAGCCAATGGCAAAACTCCTATTGATTTCAACTTGAAAAACCTTCCCAAAAGATTAACTAAGGACAAAATGGGTAACATTTGGAAGAGGTTGGTGCTAGGGGTACTTTATGTTCACTTTTGTGTCCATGTACATCTGTTTTCACACACAGCTGCCCCTTTTAGGCCTGATCGACATTGAGAAGTTATGTTGACATAGCTATGTCAGTCAGGTGTTTGAAAAAAACCAACATACCTCTGAAAAGCATAGTTATGCCAACAAATCCCCCTCCACCCATAGTCACAGCTGCATCAATAGAAGAGAGCTTCTGTTGACATAACTAACCTCGTTTGGGGAAGTGGTGTTTGTACACTCATAGAAAAACTATCTATCTGTTGGTGTAGGTTGCATCTGCATGAGGGGGCTATGGCAGTATAGTCTCCATAGTGTAGACCTAGCCGTAGCATAGTGCCAACTCTTTCTTTTAATGAAAAGTTTTAGTAAGAGCCTTGTTACTTCCTTCTATCTCTTGTAATATAAACTCTGATGCCATAACTTGTCCAGACCTGAATATAGCTGCTGTTTCTTTCATTTATGCACATGATTTGCCAGTTAGATAGTCAGAGTGGCAAGGGAAGTTTACAATGGGTAAATGTAGTAAGACACCAAATTGTCAAGAATCTTAAGCATGTGCCTGTCTTTAAGCATGTTCCAATGAAGGCACTGGAGCTGCTCAAATGCTTAAAATTAAGCACGTACTTAAGTACCTTGCTGAATTAGGGCCCAGGCCCTGTCAGAAGTACAGCACTGTATATAAAATTACTGTTATTCCTTAAAAGGTTCGCTGCCTTCTCTCTGTCTGTCTTTCCTTTTGTTAATTTAAGAAATGGGGTCTATAGGCAGATGAATATTTTTCTGATAGTGTTAAGGACCCAAAAGTCAGAGAAACCTAATCAATGCTTGTTTAAAAAAATTGCCTGAGGGAGAAACCTAAAGGAAAACTATTAAACAAACCTTATTACCTAAAGATGTATGCTTATCCTGCACTAAAGACATTCTTCCTCTGGCCTGAGCAATATCAGAGTGAGTGGGATTTTAAACTGACATCAGGGTGCAGTCAACTGGCTTTGCTGAGCAAAAAGGAGCTTAGCAGAATTGAAAGGCATGCCTCACTTTTAGCTGCAGTCTTATTTCTTCTCTGTCTCACAAACCTGGGTGCCTGCTTTGCAGACCATTGGCCTTTCTCTTTCATTTAAAATTTGATGTGCAGAACCGGAGAATAAACAGCTGGTCCTGATCAGAGCAGGCCGTAGAATCGACAAACCTACATCAGCAAGGCAAAGGCCTGCACATCAGACAGTCTTGGCTAAAGAAGCACGGCATTTTTGTAAAATTACTAGCAGCTCTATCAAGTTGTGTGTAATTTTTCACAAGGAATGGGTTCCAAAAGATATAAAACTCTTGTACTTTATAATGGGGAGGAAAAAAAAACCCTATTCAACTTCCATTAGCAAGTCAGGGAAAAGAAAATGCACACACAGAGAGACATACACTCACAGATACACATGCAAAGAGTCCTTCTAAGACTATAATCATCTTCCCTTCTGAAGAACTGATACTGTGAGTCAGAAACCCATAAAAAGGTCAGCTCTGGGATCTGAATGGAAAAGGAAATGTTTTCATTCACCCTTACAGCAATGGAAATTTATTGTGTATATTTGGACAGGCAGTTCCCATTTTTAACTGGCCTGGTGAGTAAACATGAGAAATTGATTCCATTCAGTTTATTATGCTCCAGTCCTTTGGACAGGGAGCCAAGTCATGGGCTAGGGAAAGTAGTTTAGTGGGCAAAAGGTTAAGGAGAAAATAAAGTTAAGTATCCCCTATGTATCAGAGCCAAACCAAAACTCAGACATATCCAACCAGAAGTAACAGATAACTTACAATGTTTATAGAACTTTTAGTTCAGGAAGGTGCAGCTATAAATCCTGATGTTACCTTACAGCAAAGTAAGGGACCCCAGTTAAATAAACATAAGTCATAAAATGAGAGGCTGCCTTCTCATGCCCCATGCATTTATAGGCAATGCTCCTAAACCTGGGCTTGATTTGTGGAGGCTGGGATTCAGACAAAAAGCTCTTGCTAATAGTAACCTGTATCCTTTTGTAATCCAATTGTCTCATCTCTGGATGACAAGAGTTCTCATCAGAGCCAGCCTCAGGTTGTGGGATGCTGTCCCAAGTAAGGGTGTGTCTTCACTGCAGAGGTAGCCTGGGCTGTTATTTTGGTTTGAGTTTTATCCTCCTACCATCCACACACACAAATCTTGTACTCATTTTTCTATGAGCTTTGAATCCAGACATGCTTACCCAGATAGGTGTATAAGTTAGAGCCTGGGTTTTGGAAAAGAAGATATGGAGGAGACTTAGACTTCCATGTGCTGTGGACATCTGGAAGTGGGAGAATTTTGTAGAGGTGTGAGACATTAGGGGAAATGAGAGAGATTAAGCAACTGTGAAAAAGGTTCAGGATGAGTGTCATTACTGAGTAGGGGTCTGATGGATTTGGATTTAGCAGCCTCAAGACTGTGCTTTGGGGGCAGATTTCTGTCCCCTTCCTGCCTCCAAAACATGTGGCTCTGTGCAGGCACCTAAATCACATCCTTGCATTTGTCTAGGACTGATCTTACTCTTTAATTTAATTTATTTATTTATGTTTCAATATGCCTGAATTTGTTTCCTCCATGGAAGCTTGGGCTGTTTGTGAATGAAAATCTAGTTTATCACCCTACATAACAGCTGCCAAGTCACAGGGCTCACCAGCAAATATCCCAGAGAACTAGTGAAAAAATTTACATCTGTCTGCATCAAAATGTACAACACCTGATCTTCAGTGCATTTCTAGATATGAGCCAGCTGAGCACTGAAGTAGGTTTCCTTTCAGTGTCACATTATCATCAACCTTTTCTATTTTATTTCTCTCCATTGAGGTTTGTTGCTTGCATCTCCGGTTCAACATCTTAAGAAAGACAAAACAGCAGTGGGATTAAGTGTGTGTATGTATTGAGGGAGGGGGAAAATCCCTAAGAATAATTTGATAAAAGTCATATGGTGATCCTTGAGGGGAGAAAAAACACTTCAGTTGTTGTTGATTGGCACCAGAAACAAACCTTTATTCTGAAAAGGAATTTCTATTGAACTCAGCTGTTTGACAGGCATATTCATTTCCTTCTTGGGGGAAAAATAAATGGATTCCCCAGGAGTTTTATGCGTATCAAACCACTAAGGCAGCCAAAACCATTTGTTTTTCCATTTCTGTTTATATGTCATCACAATGTAAAGTTAGAAACACATTTATATAACAAAAGCGTTTGTAACCTTCAGACGTTCAAAGCAGAGGTCTCTCTCTCTCTCTCCTTTTTGTAATGCCAAGTGATCTGTAAAACAGATACTAACAAATAGCCTGTGGTTCTATATTTTTAGTGCAGTTAGAATTCTGCCTTAGATCTTTGTTTGTAGTCCAGAGATTGCTACTCTCCCCCCCAATAAACAGACAAACATGAAAATTAATTTTTAAAAATGTGGTACAGGTAAAGGAGTTAAAATTCTTCTGAAATCACACTAGTATTCCAGCTATTTTAGCAATTAGATGGTTTTGTAACTTGTTTATGGTTTACATATAAAATGGGGGGTCCTTTGGAGCAGAGGAATTGTGTCGGGGGGGGATACTCACCTTAAAGATACAATATTCTTTCCAAATAAGTGAATCTTATTGTATTGTATTTGTTTTTTCAGCATGACTGTTTAAAAAAAAAATCTAGTCCAAAGTGGAGACCATTGCTGCAAACATTGTCTCTGCCCCTTGTTTGGAGCGTCAGACTCTAAAGAATGAGCAAGAGCTTTTTAAATTGCCACGGAAACCTTCTTTAGCAGGAGATTTTCCTCACAGGTTCTTTTGCAGAGAATAACCTACCTGTTTTGTACAAAAGAATACTGCTCTCTAGTGGAATATGGGAAAAAATTCCATGACCTCACTTCTTACCTTCCTGTGCATTTTTGGCTATTTACAGATGAAAGGCACTTTAGCTTTGTCCTGGAGTTGTGACATGTTATGATATATGGCTACCATTATTGTGATATAATACTGTGAATTGGCTTTGCTCTTGTAATCAAGTAAAAAAAAAACACAACTTTTTTTTGTTGTTCAAAATCTCCTCTGTAAATTGAAACCAGTAGGTTTCTGCAGATCCCCTTTTCTGAATGCTGCTGTCTGTATCAAGAAGAAAGAGCCTGGAACTAATAACTGTTTAATTTACACAGGAACTCATAATAATTTAACTTGCATAAGGTTAATTTGGGAGTGATTAATAGCAGCATTTATAGGGCTGGAAATTTTTAATAATGCTTCACTCAGGAATTTATGGCACTAATGTTTCATATCTGTGCTGTGCTTTCATGTTGCGGTCATCACCTCCTTTGGAGTGGCAAAGGTCCACCACAGCTAAGATGGAGTTGTACAAATTGTTCATTCTCTGGCTCAGTGGGTGGGATGCCATGGAAACACACATGCACACACAAAATGTTTCCTCCCTCTAGGTCTAGTTGTAGATCTGGCCTATGTTTGGCTAGACTTGATGCGATCAGGGCTCTTTTGACAGCCTCAATCGCTATCACTACTCACAGTGAGCCTGCGAGCTAGCGAATTGACTCTCTAGCTGTGCTTAAAGTGGGCACATAATACAGGACCATAATGGATGTGGATTGGAATGTGCTGTAAATGTGCATTCAAAACAGGCATGCACTGCATTGAGGTAATGCAGTGTTAAACCTAGATCCAGCTGCTCTCTTAAGATTTATTTTCAGTATGGCCTATTCCTTAGGCCATGGAAAGAAACTTTACAAAAGAGAGTTCGTCTGCAATAAAGACCAGTTCTTTTGTGCTCAGAGTGTGTCTGGTTCTTGTTTTGTAAGAGGCAGGGGTGGTCAGACTGGATTAATGCAGAAGCCTTCTGAAATGTAGCTGGCTGAATTGTCACACACAGAACTTTAATGTTAAACTGTAAGTAGAGCTGTGTGGAAATATTTGTTGACTGGTTTTAAAAAAAAGGAAAAGTGAGCCCATTTTAAGGTAGTAATGGGGAAGTAAGGAAGATGGGCATATGATACTTTTCAGTTATAAGCATTTTTTACCCAAGGATCTGTGGCCAGGTCTACATTAGATACTTTTTCTGGGTACAGTATGTTGATTAAAGGTTAGTGATTATTTTTCTACATTGCTTTACTGGCAAACCCTTGTAGTGTAGATACAGTTATACTGGCATAAAAGTCCTTTTGCCAGTATAACTTATTTCGCTCAGGGAACCTATATAAATTATACTGGCAAACCCACTTTTTTGTCTAAGCTGGATCTACACTTGGTTTGCCATACAGTTATACTGGTACAACTGTAGTGGCAAACCTTTTCTAGTGTAAGCCTGGCCATACAAACCTTAATGAATTGACCTTCACAACTCCCCACTGAGGCACAGAAATATTATGTCCCTTTTTCACAGATGAGGAAACTGAGACACAGATTTAAGTGATTTGTTAAAATGAGATTCATGTCACAGCTGGGAACAAAACCCAGATTTCCTGCCACTGATGCTCCTGTATTAACTACAGTATCAGCCTTCTTCCCAAGCAATATTTACAGTTAGAGCTGGGTAGGAAAAGGGCTTTCCTCGTAAGAACATTTTTGAAAGTCTGGATATTTTTCCCCTCCTGATTTGGGACAAAAGGTCAATGTTGAGCATTTTCACAAACAGTTTGGGCCAATGAAAATGTCTCATTTTGATCATTTAAAATGTTTCAATTTTATTTTGATGTTTTATTTTTTTACCTTTCCCTGCCAATCTAATTAGCTTGAATTTCTAAACAAAAAGTTGTTTTGCATAAAAAACCCTAGAATTTTTAATTTAAAAAAATCAAAACATTTCAACAATTTCATTTTTTCAAAAAAAAAAAAATCAAGTTGGGAGATTGATTGAAACTGACCCTATTTCACTAACAGTTTCAACAAATCAGAATTTTTCAATGCTTTGTAGAAAAATTCCCAAACAGCTATATTTACAGTCTATTCTTTCATTTCAGCTGGCAATGGAATGTTTCCCTGGGGCTGAGCATGAAAGGATATGAACAGAGATTAGAAAGAAACTTTCTGCAATAGCAGAAGACCAGAAATCACCTGTGAAAATTGGTAATGTTGAATAAAACATGCAAAGAGCTATGCCAAGTGCACAGTAATTGTAATGTATTGACTTTTGAGTTTTCTGGTATTGTAAATTTTAGTTGATGCAGAGGAGTCCAATCCACTTGAAGACTAAGCATATATGATAGTTAGTACCAGTATAAAGTTGTTCTCCATAATGAAGAGGAATCCATTAATGTTGCACCATCCACACCAGCGTTCAACTAAGCATCTGAACTAAAACGTTAAATTTACTCAGCTAGGTCAAGCATACCCTTGAGGGATGTAGTTAAATCAACCTAACCCTTGGTGCAGACAACGCTAGGATGATGGAACAATTCTTTCATTAATCTACTTCCCGCATTTTTGGGGAGGTGGATTACCCATGCCAACAGGAGAATCCCTCCCCTTGACATAGGTACTGTCTACACTCAAGTGCTACAGTGGTACAGCTGCAGCACTATAGCTGTGCTACTGTAGCGTTTCAAGTGTAGACAAACTCTTACACTGTAAGTATTTCAATATACACTGTACACGGATGACTCGGAAGGAATAGCTATTGTTTATTCCTGCACAAGCTACGCTCAACAGGTATTGCTATTGGAAATGTTTTTCCTGCTAACCTGACAGAATTTCAGTTCCTCCTGCCTTGCATAGAGAATATTGACATTTTCTTATGGCCTCCTAATTATCATTAATTAATTAGGATTAATGTTTGCAAAGTGTATTGAAGATTGAAAACACTATTTAAGTGCTAAGTATTACTGTAATTGATTTACAGAGCACCTTTTGTAAACATCAGTGCTTTGCAGCATAACACTAAAACAAATTAATAAACAGCACATACTATTTCTTATTAAAAGGTGGAAGATATGGTTAAATTAAAACAATAACTAGAATGAAAGAAACTTTCAAGTCAGGATTCAGAGGAACCCAGGGAATTAGCTGTTCAGCTCTCATATGAGAGAGAACAATAAAATCAGAACCAGATGAGAAAAGCCTGGTGCGTTAAACAGCAAATGGCAATGATCGGCTAAGATATAAATCAGAAATTTGAGCACAAGCTGAGGATTAGGACATACGCACTTTCCAAAGTCTGCAAGTAAACATGAGTTGAGTCATGAAAAACTTTAATCACTTGACTCTTAGTGCACATTCAAGGTCCAGATCATGACTAGGGCTGGCCAGAAAACAAGAATTCCATTTCATGAAAATTTTTGAGGTTTTGGAATTTGTATTAATTCCCCATCAGAATAAAACTGGCATCTTTCAAAAATGTTATGAAAAAAATGAGAGCAAGCCTGCAGGAAGGCTGCTAGCCCAGTGATTAGTGCAGCCACATAGGATATGGGAGGTTCAGGTCCCTGTTCTGCCTGATTGGAGCTGGGATATGAAACTGGGTCTTTCACACCCCAGATGAGTGCCCTGTTGGGTACTCTGGGACAGATCTGTTTACTAGACCTGAGAAATCATCCCAAAATTATTTTTGTCAAAACTGTTATGTTTCCATGAAAATTTTCAGTTTTAAAAAAACTGGTGTTTTCTGGTGAAAAAAACATTTCACCAAAAATTCCAGATCAGCTCTAATTAGGACCCCCAGATATGCAACTCTGACAGTACCCTGTAATCCTCACACTTCTCTGACCCTGGTCAGTCTGGTTTTAGACTTGGGTAGTGTTATGCCAGTAGGCAATATAAGACTTAACATTGTGAGGTACACAGTATCTGGAAGTGGTGCTGACTCTCTGTCCATTCCAGGATATATTCAACAAAGGGCTTACAACATTGGTGGAACCATATATGCTTCTGTGTGCTCCCTACTTCTGCCTGCTCCACAACAGACAAGATATGTAGAGAGCATTTTTCATTGGTTTATAATCTCCTGTTGATGGTGAATCAATTATCCAAGCAAATTTTAACAACTCTTTCAGCTGCCTATGATATCAATGACCATGAGATATTGCTGACTTGACTGTGATCTCTAGAAGAGATGGACAGAATCATTCATGACTGATTCAATTAATTAGTTGCTCAGAGTACTTAAAGAGTATATATTTAGTGATTGCTCATCTGTCCCAAGAACAAATTTATGTGGGGTGTCATGGAGGCTTTACTCTACCATCCTTGTTCAACAAGTATATGAACCCAGAGGGGAAGATAGTGAGGCTGTAAGTGCTGCAGTTTCTCCAATATGTGTGTGACTCCCAGCAATATATGTCCACTTCCTTGAACTCGGTCAGTATGGATGACCCAGCTTGCGTAATGTCTGCTGAGATAGGAGCTTGGATAAGAGAGAATTGGCTGAGCTTCAGCTTATATAAAACAACAGTCAATATAGCTGGTTGGGGTAAATAACCAACGGGGGCAGAGGGGTTACTGGTGGTGATATCAGCTCACTTGAAGGAGTCTACCCACTTTGATTTAGGCTCATTTGGTGATCCTCTTGGATCTGCCATCTCTTCTGGAAGCTCACGAAATTACGGTGGCCAAGAATGCTGGTTATTATTAACACTCTGCCAGAAGATGTCGGCTTCTGTCAGATGTGGTCCTTGCCACAGTGATGCAGGTGCCTTTGTGGATTCAGGGTAGGACTGTGGTAACATGCCCTACTTAGGGCTACATCCCAGAACCACTTGGAATCTGCAGCTGGTGCAGAAGACTGTAATCTGTTTCTAAGGAGTATTTCTTACAGGGAAAATATCCTATTACACTAGTGCTTAGCGAACTAGTGCACTGGCTTCCAGTTTGTTTCTGACTGTTGGTTTCAGCCTATAAAGTGTTAAATTGTTTGGGACTCTGGTTGCCTGAGAGATATCACATATGGAGAGAGTTGACCACAGCAACTGAACTCAACTAAAGCACATAAACTAATATGGGTCTGGTTTAATTCCAAGGGGCTGGAGGCAGAGTTCTTGGCAAGGAACACCCGACTGTGGAATTTGCTGCAAACTTCTGTTCAATAAGGCCTGAATCTGTTGACCTTCATGTTGCAAGGCCTACATGTTCTCTTAGACACTTTCTGTAGAGCAGAATGGGACGGTGAGAGAGTTTTGTGAAAGATCCAGTGGGATTTGGGAGACTCTGTATGTCTTTTTGGAGTATGCTAGACATTGTTCTTCTAGTTTTGTATTTCTACCTGTGCCTAAAGTGTAACATGGGCACATTTAAAATAATAGAAATAAATATTTTTGTATTCTGAGCTAAAATGAAATAACATGCATATTCCAACACATCTGAATAAAGTGGAAGGTGGTCTCAACATATTCTAATAGTTGTGAGCAGGAGGTTTTTAAAACCTCCAGATTACACAAAAGGAAACAGCAGAGTAAAAGTACTGCTGCTAACTGTTAGGATGCAGATCTGGTCTTGAATATTTAAGCAATAATTGATGCTGAATTCAAAGCAATGAATGGCTCCCATGTTGAGGCCACACATTGCTATGTTTATTTAGAAGCAGGGTTGATGTTAGGCATTATATTACACACGGGAAGAAGATGAAGGAATCTGAAAGAGGTTTCTTCTAAATGGTATTGTCAACACAGAAGGAGACACTAGTTTTCTGATGTGAACTTTCTAGCTTTTAAGATTGTTTTGAGGGGGACGTGGGTGGAGATGCAGATCCTGATTAGCTGATTTGCTTATTACCTTGCAGTTTTTAAGTGAAAAGTCATGTTGGGATTGATTAGATTTAAAAAAAAAAGTGAGGGAGAAGGCTTGATATGTGAGCTACCAGCATGATAAGACACCATTCATGTTTAGTCTTTTTCTCCCCTGCTTCTGTTATTAACTGTCCCCCACCCTTTACTCATTTTGAAAGACGGGAGCGGTTTAGAGCTAGCCAAGCAAAGGTTTAAACCACTTGCAGAGAGTAATCATTTGAGTTGTGGTGCTTTAGACCATCCTTTTCTTAGTGTGCAGTTTCCAGGAATCTCCTGACCAAACAAACTGTCCAGGTCTCACTTTCAGAGTGGCCTGATTCACCACTGCATTATTCCAGTTTTATACTAATGTAACTATTGGTTGCAGTGGAGTTAAACCAGCATAGAATTGGAGTAATACACTAGTGGATTTGGCTCAAGATCTTTCAGGTAGTAGTTTGGAACCTGTCTTTGAGATTCTAAGGCTGAAATGTTGAAAGAGAAGAGAGTCCTGGGGCAGTGCCATGATTAGCTTATAAGGATCATTCTCTGTCCACAGAGAGAGCCTAATTCTACCCTCTCTTAAGCTAGCAGAAAATTGATGTAACTCCTTTGAACTCTGTGGAGTTGTACCAATGTAATACTAGTGTAATAGGACGGTTAAGCAAATAGTGTAATATCTGTTCCATGTCTGCTTTTTACAGCATTTATTTATAAACCTCCCTTCTTACCAAAATGAGACTAAAAGAAACTGATCTTCTGATGAGACCCATCCCAATTGGATAACTTATAAATGAACATTTCAGAGGTTGATCTAGCAGCCAGCTTCAGATGTATATTTCAGACACAGGTGTGATGATCCTACCTACTGGACCTGATTCTCCACTCCAATTAATGTAAACCTAAAGTAATTTCACTGAAATCAATGGAGTCATGCTGGTATAAACAAAATAAGCCCATAATTTCTCTTTACATTGGCCTGATAATTGTTCTCTTTTTTCTCTGTTTGGAGCCTTTGTCCACCAGTTAAATATCGAGGCTGTTGAATGGCTTTGGCTATGCCTTGGTGGCTAGTTATAGTAACCTAGTCTTAAATATTAACCCTAATGTCTTTAATTCTGAGGTTTAAGGCCAATTTTTCCCCTTGGGTCCTCAGTGCAGTGCTGGGTAAAAGGAAAAGACGTAGCTCCATAACAGCTCATTCTGCCTATGCAGGGCAGACACGGACAGATTGCTTCAGGGTGGTCTCTGGGATGGGAGGGGCGAAGAGGAAGGATTCTGCACTGTAGAACTCCTTAGACTTGCTGCATGCTTCCCCTGTACTCTATCCCCAATATGTTCTACCAGACTCTAGTTTGTGTGTAGAGAGAAGGTGGAGGGTCACGGCTGGGAGACTGGTCACCCTCTGTCTATGCAGTAATGCTCAAGCGGGTGTACTAGCCAATCCAGTGTTTGTGTGTGTTTCTGAACTGATGTGGGGGAAGGAGCAAGAGAGAGGTTCCTTGTGCTCCTTCCCATTCCTGCCCAGTGAACCCTCAAGGAGCAGCCATAATTTAGTTAGTAGTTTGCACTAATGGATGCCTTGATAGGAATCTTTGCAAAATGGGCCAGATCCCCAGCTGGTGTAAAACAGCTTAACACCATTGATGTTAATGGAGACATGCCAATTTACTGGGGATCTGGCCCAGTTATGGTTTTTATTCTTTTCCTTCTCTGGACAATTTTATATATTTGTTGACAATGATCCATGTCCATCACACATTCTGAAATGTCTCAAATGCAATATTTAAGACAATAAATGAAAACTAAAAAGAAATTTGATTTGATAATTAGATTGTTTGTGTTATTGGAATACTTAAACAATTTGACGTGACAGACTACATTTTTGACGGTTATAAAAGACTAAGCCTAAGACCAAGAAATTCTAACTACCCAAGAAGTGCAATAATCACCTTGAAATGTACTGCAGGGGGTATATTATTGCTAAAGCTGAACTTTGGTCACAGCAGCAGGTGGATCCTGGATTCCAGAGGAAGTCCTGTATAATTTTTGTTATATCCAGTCTTCCTTAATATCTGGGGAAACAAGGATCTGTTTCCATTCACTTCCATGTCCACTTCTAGGTCTTGCTCCTTGTGAATGAAGACCTGTATAGACTAGAGCCTGGTTATGTCCATGATGTGCATCTTCTTTCTTCATGACCCTCTTTCACAGCATCCCAAATCATCACTTGTGATAAATGAGGATGCTTAAGCTGTCTGTCAGCAGAGTGGACTGTGTGGCGATAGAGGGCAAGGCTTTCTCAATGGAAGACATAAGGCATCCATTATATAGTCACATAACAGTAACCAAATGCCTTGAATTGTGAAAGAGTTTTATAACCAGTGTTGTGCCTTTGGATACAACAGCTGGCAAGGCATGACTGAGGTTATGGAATGAAAGACTACGTGTGGTCAGACACACTGAAATATGGAACCCCAGGAGGACCTTCCCTGATGGGCCAATACAGACTGGTCAATGTGGTGATGCCTGAACCACCTGAATACGCAAACTGGTAGATCAAATAGGACTACTCTAATGTCACGAATACATGCGAGTGTGATGAAGTGCAGACCACGGAGCACCTCCTCATTTGCTGACTCCTTGGAAAAGCATCTAGTCTGTGACAGACACAAGAAGAAATGGAAGACGTTCAGCTGTGAAACTCCACCTACTCCTGAATCTTCTCATTTTAGGGTACAATTCAAGTCTCCCCTCCTTGGTCTAGCCTTCCCCTAAGTGAACGGTGCTCCTGGCATCACCTGGGTATGTTAAGTAAGCAGCCTCTGCCATATAATAGGGAGGAAAATATCATCTCAACCCTATTTTGTGGTGAATTGTTATATTTCCAATTATGTAAAGTGTGGCTAGAGGCTATGGTGAAAGGCACCTTAACTATATATGCAATCATAATAATTTACAGACATTTAAAGAACCCCCTTTGTTGAAAGCTCTGGAAGAAGCAGTGGGATCCAGCAAATAGGGCACTGAATCAGTACTAGGAAAGCTGGGTTTTATTCCTGGCTTGCTACTGACCTGCCGCATGACCTAGGGCAAGGCATTTCTCCTCTCAGTGCTCCAATTTCCCATCTGTAAAATGGGAATGATATTTACCTTTCTTTGTACAGTGCTTTGTGATTTATGGTTTAAATGCTCCACATAGAAGCAACTTTCTATCAGTATTATAAAGCCATTTCAGAATGAATGTTGCATGTGTCAGCAGAGATATTATTTTACAATGGGCTGGGGAGCAGATGATAATATTGTAAGCACTTAGTGCTTACCTTTTGTTTTGGAAATTAGTCTTTCTGGCTCAAACCATTATTTCTGTTCGCCTGAAGGCTTGTCACCCAAACATAAATTTAAAAAATGATTTTCTACACCAAAACTCTGAAACTAATCTTACAGCTAAAATGTCTTCTATCTAGTGGATTTGCTATGGGAAACTGATATCTTCATTAGCAAAATTAGGTTGCCTTATGGAAGTTGTCTATCTGGAAAGCGAATTTAGCAACCTGTATCATTAGCTGATTAAAGAAGATATTAAATGAAAACCATCACCAAATACATGGAGCGATACAATTAGTTAATTACTAGTTCAAAGTCAGTGCTGTTTACTTTGTACCTTGAACACAAGTTCCCATTTAACAGAGGGCCATCCTGTTCTTTCTTTGTCAAGGTATACAATCAGAATGAGTTAAGGAATAAAGATTACCTTTGTTTCAAAAGCATTCTTTCTTTATTCCCAGAACACCACTTTGTGAGGCCCAGAGTCAGTCCTTGCCAGTAAATGGAGTTATGTGGAGAGAAAACCAGTGTGAGATTTGAATCAGGCTTATTATCTCATTGTGTCAGGATCCATGGCCTGCAGCTGGGCCTGTCCAGTTGCCAGACCGCCAATAAGTGCAGCTGGGCCACAGCAGAACTACCTGATTAGCTAAGACAGTCAAGTGGCTTGTTCTTAAGCCCAGCAGTTCAGTGTCTATGCTTGTGGATTGTCTGTCTTGCAGTTGCCTCATTCCAAGCTCACTTACTGCCCTGTACCCAGCCCTGCTCCAGCCTACATCTAGCATTGTTTCAGTACTGCCCTGAAAACAGCTTTGCTCCTGCTTTCCTTGACTCCAGGTAGTCTGGTTCTGACCCTTGGCTCCGATTCCTGGCTTTCACTCTGTCTCTACTCTTGGCTCCTGCATTTGGAGTCCAACTCTGGGCTCTGGGCCTGACTCCTGCATAGGGTGACCAGATAGGAAGTGTGAAAAATTGGGCTGGGGGTGGGGAGTAATGGGAGCCTATATAGGAAAAAGCCCGAAATATCGGGATTGTTCCTATAAAATTGAGACATCTGGTCACCCTACTCCTGCATTGACCACTGGACCAGACTGTTTACAGTCTGATCTCCTGACACATTGACTCAAAGGAATGGGAAAAAAAAACTATACTTAGTTTAAAAACCAAACCAAAATTGCTGTGCCACTGTCAACAACAAAAAGGAGTTAAGTGACAAAATTGGCAATATCTCTTTAACTTTCTATTAACATAACTTTTGAATGGAATATTACATTACTACAGATACATTTTGACTACAGAGATTGAAAACTGAACCATTTAAATGAGTTGTTAAAAAGTGATTTCATTTAACTATATATTAAAACTTTCTCAACTGTATTTACATGGGAGAACAGCAAGGCCAGGTAACAAAGTTACTACAACTCCACAAACAGGTTTTCAGAGGTATTCCATTCTATCTGCCTCCTCATGCCCCTTTATGACCATGTAAAGAAATTAGTTGAGGGTTAACTTTGTCACCCTTAATCTTAGTCCAGAAATGACTTTTTGGGGGGAAGTTAGTAAATTAGTCCCAAAAATCCATTGTTTTATGTTTCTGGTAGAGCTGTGAGTCAAATGCTCAAAGTTACTAGTGCTAGAATTCTTTCTCCAATTAGAAGTCCCTTTACTTGTCCAAATATGTGCTTATTGCTAATTTCTCACAGGTGACCTATGATAGGAGGGGGGAATTAAGCTTGTGCCCATTTTTGCTTCTTTACACCATACAAAGATCTAGAAGGTTGTGGGGTGTTTAAGTGATTCCCTCCCCATTTCTCTTATTCATTTATTTTAAAAATTAGAACTACAGCTCCTGTCCAGGCTGGGGGAGACTGACCACTAGAGAACTAGCCGAATGGTGACACCACAAGAACCAAAAGAGTGAAAATTCAGGGCCAGGTTTTGGCTTGGCTGGTGTAACAGCACAGTGTGGTCACTCCCTTCAGAGCAACTACAAGAGTTGTGGGTAGCAGTGCAGGGAGGAGAGCAGCCCCCACCCCCAGACAGTGCAAGTATACAGGAGTTGGTGGGGAAGGAAGTGGGTAGAGCCTTGGCTCTGGAGTCCCCAAAGCACCAGCTAGCATAGCTTTGCCAGAGGTAGTACACTATGCTAGCTATAGACCTTGAGACAAGTTGGCAGAACATGACTCTTTTCCAGTTTGCGCAAGTAATGCACTGCCCCATGCTTGGGGTAAAGTCACGATTGAGCCCTCAGCAATAAAGAAAGAGCCAAAACAATTTTTAGTTGGATTGTGTGCATCTACTTTTGTTTTATATTAACATCTACTGTATTTGACTTTAATGACTAATGTACATGGTGGATAGCTTTCTTAAAAAGGCAGCAATGGACAGTTAAGGTGTCAGTGTTCACAAAAACATTCCCGAGACTTCCCAGAGATCCTCCTGAAAAAGTGAGGACTAAAGCTGATGTTCCTGTTAGTTCTAAGGTGGAACTAAATTAACCCCCTCTCCTCCCACAACCACACCCTGAGGTCTCCTGTAAAAATAATAAAAAAGCATAAAAGTGCATGATCCCCTTTTTTAAAAAAAAGTCCTTTTCAGAACATCTTTAAGAACAAAAGTGAGGTAGTAACTGATGATGTAACTGTTCAGGCAGGCAAACCTGTTGATTAAGTATTAGGAGTGAAGTATAAATGTAAATATATGCACACAAAAACCTAGGTAAAAGGGTACTTCATGTTGTACTTGGTGAACATTTGCTCATGGTTTTATAACTCCCATTAGGCTTGGCCCACTTGTTGGCAATCCCATCAAGAATTCAAGGACTGAAGGGACATAAAGTCTGGTGGCCCTTCCACTGAAGGCTTGTGGAAGTAAAATACCTGAGAAGCTGCAAGCTGTTGGGTGTGTGTGGCTGGGGGTGGGGTGGGGGAGACAGAGAATCTTGTACAAAATGACTTGGCCATACTAATCCCTTTGCTGTCGGTTTTCTAAGCACTGAAGTTCACCATGTTATGTGGAAGATCATATTAAAATAATGCTTGAAACAGCTCTTAAATGGTATCCCATCAGGATCAGCATTCTATAGCAGCAGGTATGACTATGTTGTAAAGGTCTGCATGTTTCCCACAGGTATCTTCCTCAGCATCTTTTTTTTTTTTTTTTTTTTTAGACCTTCAGCTGCAGAAGGCCCTGTCACTTTGGATAATAATTTTCCCAGCTAAAATGTGTGGTGGGTTGGGAGGAACCGAATGTCTGTGAGCTCCAAATTTCCACTGACTGTTCTCAAATTAAATACAAATGTGAACAGCAGGAGGTTGACTTTTTAAACAGACAAGTGTGGCTGCACATTTAAAAGATGGCTCCTCTTCAAATCTCTTTATTGGCTCCCTTTTGCCTTCTGCATCTAATTTAAACTCCTAGTGCCTGATTCGTTGTTGCCCTATGGCCTCTTCGTACTGATACAGAGGACCTGCAGACTGGGTGCAGAGTGAAGGCAGAGTTGGTACATTTTGCGGGTGGGCTAAAGCAGGGAGGGAGCAGGAAGTGGCGTAGCTGGGTTGGTGATTTGGTGCAGTGGCTAGAGGGACCATTGAAGTAGGGCTGTAACTTAGGGTTCTGGCTCTTGGAAGCCCCTGAATAAGATAAACTGCCTCTCCTCCACTCTTGTAGTCATAACTGTGTCAGCACAGGGATGAATCTGCACCTCATCCTTGGATTCTAGGCTCTGCACAGATTAGCTCCTGTCTATCTCTCTCTCTTTACTTCCTTTTGCTCTCCCTTACCTCTACTTCACCCAAACAGCCTGTCTTACTACTCCCTCTGTGGCCATCACCCACTCTTGCCTCTGCTTTCCATGAGACCTTCTACACCTGGAGCTCCTTTTCTTGACCCAGTCTACCATGTCTCTTTCATCTCTCCCTTCAAATGCCTTCTGTCAAGACACCTATAATTCCTAAATCCTGTTTCCTAAAATATCATCTGAAGGGTATGCTTGTGTTCATTTTGGATAAAATGTGGTTTGCAGGGTGGTTATGCATAGGGAAGCATGCTGTGGCTCACCTCCCTAGGAACATTCTAGAAAAGGCCAAGGGGAGGGGGATGAGCTCAACATGTGGAGTGGAGAAGTATAAGCATGTGATGAACAAATCCATATATGGAAAGGGTAAATATGATTGGTTAGAGGTTTGTGTTATGTAACTGCCATGTGCTATAAAATAGCAATGGGAGGGGCTCCTTGCTGGAGGGACTTTGCCTGATTTTTGTACCAGGGGCTCTCCCTTTGTGCACATTGAATAAAGCCTTGTTGAATCGAATTGAATTAAATCTAATTGAATTGAAGACCCTTGATTCTGCCCAGCATCTGACTCATTGGGAACCACAAAATCCCAACACATCACAAATATGTCCCCATTTTGCACCAATAAGATAAGTTTTTAACGTCATTCCTTTCTCTTTGCATCTCACCTCCCATTCTCTCTCTATCGGTATGTCTACACTGCAGCTGCTACAACAGCACAGCTACAGCACAGCGCCATAATGTAGACATACCCTACATCAACATAAGATTTATTTGATTTTTTCAGTCAACGTCATTAATTCACCTCTCTGAGAGATTGTAGCCAGGTTGACGGAAGAAATCTGATGACATAGATTCATCTACACTGGGAGTTAAACTGACCTAACCATGGCACTCAGGATATGAAATTTTCCCCAGCTCTGAGCAGCATAGTTAGGTAGATTTAATTTTTAAGTGTTGACCAAGCCTCTGTGCTTGCTATTTAGATTGTAAACCCTTCAAGGAAGGAGACTTGTTTTTCAATTTGTGCACAAAGTGCCTCCTATGCTTTAGATTCTGTATAAATAATCCTCAATTGAGACCTTTTTTTGCAGTTAAATAAACCCAAATGGATCTTTTTTACCAGTTCAGGACAGATGAATTAATTCCTCCGTCCTCTCCTCTTTGCAGAACTCCTGTTCATGTTCTGGTTGCTGTTGGAACCAGAAGATAACATGCTGATATACCGTGAGAAAAGAACCTATTCTTACAAGATTTACAGCCTAAGGGGAAGACTGTGGTGTTCACAGCCAGAACTGTGGTAGGGAATATATATGGTGCAACACCCAATGGCAGTTCCCTGGGGTATTTTGCCTATAGAGTGCTAAGGCAGAAAGGCCCAGTGGTAACCAAGGAAACATACTTAGGAGTGGCAACTATTACTGCCCCTTAAAAGGGTGAGGCACGTGCTTCTAAAACAATCTTTTCAAACCTTCTGATCTTTGTCACTTCCTCTTAAGTTTCTTTGCTGGTTTTAATCACTATAACTTGCTTACATGAAACTTTCATGCAGGATGTGATCAGCTAAATGCTTATTCCAGCAAGGACTTAGTTTTTACATGGTGTGAACGAAGCTACTATTCAGTAAGGACACCAGAATTTGGCCCCAAATAACATTGGAGAAGTGCTAAACACTATACAAGGTAGTGGTAAAGCTAGCAGGAGTGGGAGTGGGAGTAGAGCTTCTCTTTGTCATAACTTCCATTAGAAATGGTTTTGTTTTGTTTAGGTTTATGGGAGTTGTGAATCTAATCTGTTATGCTATGTTAGCTACTAATAAGGAGGCATAATATATCACACATGATGCAATATAAAATATAATTAACCATCTCTATTTGTATTCTGATTAAAATACCCCTACAAATTTGGGAATCTGTGTTTTACAATGTACATCTCATGTGACTGGTTCCTACTTCAATCCTCTCAGTCTCTAGACATGTGGTAAAGCAATCCAAGATCTTTCACCAGGTCAGATGACTGCAATCACTAGCCTGCAGTGGTTCTTAACTTTGAAAGCTTTTTTGAAACTTTCAGAGGAAGCACGGGATCACTTTTAGCAGTAAAAATGGGTCTGATGAAAGTAAATAATTATGAGTGGAAGTAAGAGCAGTTTGGTGTACATCTTACTTGCTTTGTATTTCTGTAGGTTTTTGGTTCTCTTACTGAAGGGGTTTTTATCTGGATTAAAAACCTCTGGTAACATTCACTTACATGCATGGATTGGCTGTTCAGCAGTATGAAATGTGATTAAAAAGAGGTTCTGCTTCAAGAACAGCTCTTGAACTTGGGCCCATCTGCTACTTCTGGCAAATCAGAGTATGGTGGGGGATGCATATGCACGTATGTCTTTTCTTCTGCTTCTTTAAGGTGTCCCTGATTTGGGGAGTATAACACGTGGTTAAGGAGACCTTAATTTGAGACACAGTAAGGTGCCATAGAGCCAGTTGCAAAGGTTCATTTGACAGGAAAAAATTGACATAAGGTCATATGGGGATAGCTCAGAAGAGGCTGTAAACAAAACAAAAAAGTTGGGTATTTGGAACAGGTCATCCTTACCCTGAAATCTAACCTCTACACTTCAACTTTCTAGATCACTTTCAAAAATGTAAAGGAAGTGTAGTAAATTGACCCTCCCTCCAGGAAAACTAAACTAATTGCACTCCTCCCCAAAACTCATGTTAACGGTCTAGCCATCTTAATTTATAGATCTTATGATGCTCTGGGCCGGGTTTTTCTCATTCCTCTCCCCCTATCCACACATCTGGGAAATTTTGATGTAGCTCTTCATAATATATTTTCTCTCCTTTCTTGCGTTCTTTGATAAGTGCTGAAACAGTTAACATGGCAGATATTTAAAACATCAGTTAGTGGCACGAGTTAGAACCCGTTGAAACCAACATGGCAGCTCACATTTGAAAGCTACTATTTCAGATTTTGCAAATTCACGAAGATGTCTCTGCGCTGGTTATGCTAGCATCACATTTTGAAGGCTTTCTTTGCAATTGTAACAAATATTTCATTCATTTAAAAAATGAGAGCGGGGACTCTGGAGAACAATTGAAAAGACTATCCCCATGGTGTCTTTTTGTGTCTTCTGTGGAAAGTGTGACACATGTTTGCAAACACTACCTTACTATGAATAATGCTTTTTTGTAAACTGAAGTAGTTTATTTGTAAAAGTCCTTGAACTCCTCTCTTGAGGTCTGTGTTTTGAAATCTTGCCCAGATTCCTACCTCTGCTTCAGAAATGAATCTACAGCCTAATCCAAACAAACGTAAATGGTGGTCTAGACAAATAGTCTTTTGTATTGTGCTTTAGAAATGGACAAACTTTAAACAAGTTTGGAGGTCCCTTTGGTTTCAATGGTGTAGCATCAGGTTTTGTATTTTACACTGGCTTTCAGCTTGGGAACTTCTTTATATTGGCTCCCTTTTCAGGATTGATGGCCTATCCATTTTTGGGGATGGCAGAGCAGCTGATCTCCCTAAATTAGACACAACCTGGTAAGTTATTGAAGTCTAACCTGAGATTTGCTTGCTTTTGTCATAAATTAAAAATTCACTGATGATCCATGCGTTTTTATTTCAGATACCGGGAATCGTCGAGTCTCCTATGGCCTTATCATAATGTACACTCTTCTCCATTCCCTGTCTCCTATCTTCTGCAAAGGAGATTGATGATGTGTAGGACCAAGGAGCATCATTCAACAGCAGTCTGACTCAGACTGGTCATATTGAAGTGCTAGTACTAATCAAACCATTGTCCTTAAAGTGGTGACAAATGCATAGCTGGCATATAGCATTTATGCTGCCTTGGCTATTGCTAGCCCATCATGTTGAAATCACTGAAATTCAGACTGGTCTAATCAGGGCTGTCCAGCAGCTCTGCGATGTTATGACTCATACAGTGCACAAATCTAAGGGAGATGTGATGTAATATTCTTTTTGAACAAACTCTGCTGTAGTTCACATGATAAGGAGGGGGCAGACATCAGATATGTGTATAACATAGACTTTAAGGCCAGAAGGGACCATCATGATCATCTAGTCTGACCTCCTGCACATTGCAGGCCCCAGAACCTCATCCACCCACTCCTGTAATGGACCCCTAACCTCTGGCTGAGTTACTGAAGTCCTCCAGTCATGATTTAAAGACTTAACGTTACACAGAATCCACCATTTACAATACTACAAACCTGCAAGTGACTAGTGCTGTAGAGGAAGGTGAACACCCCCCACAAGAGTCTCTGCCAATCTAACCTGGGGGAAAATTCCTTCCCGACTCCAAATATGGTGATCAGCAGAGCCATAATTACGCATTTTAGTACCTGGGGCGAGCAATCATATTTGCATCTCCTAGAGGCAACGTGTGGAGGAGCACATGAGGGTCACATGCCCCCCAAGATTTCTTTAGCACAGAGGTTTTCAAACAGTGGGGAATGCCTCCTTAGGGGAAATGTGCCCACAGTTTGAAAACCATTGCCTCCTGTCAGGAGTTGGCAGATCGGAAGTTGGTGGGAGCCACCGTGGCCCTCCACACTGTGGGAGCTGTGGCACTGGCTGGCTGCCCATATGGCAGCCCTCCTTGCCCTGCTCCCTGAGCCAGGCTGCCTCCACACAGCTGGGTGCTCCCCAAGCAGAGCGGGTGGCACAGCTCCAAGCTGTATCCCGGACACGCTCTTGCCTCTGCCTCAAAGGAGCTCGGCACCAGCCAGCGACACCCCCTGGAGCCAGGCTCTGCCCATGGAGCCTGGTTGCCATGAGATGCTCTCCGAGGTGCTCCTTGGAGTACTCACTGCCCTTGGGCACCTGCCTCTCAGCAGCCCGGTCAGAGCACTCACTGCACAGGGACCTGCCATTGCAACCAGGTCACTCTCCTTACACTCCCTGTGTGCACTCCCCTTAGCTGCCCTGCGATGTCACAGCCCGAGCTCTGAGCTTGGCCAAGCGAGCCTGGTGCCCAGCCCAGGCACTGGGAGTAGGTGGCTTCTGGCAGGTGGATTCACTCCTGCCAGCTCTGGAAATCATGGCCGTGAGAACAGAAACACCCCAGGTTTACCATATTTCAAGTTCCCAAACACAGGACACTGCCAGAGGGAAGAGGAGCTGGAGGGAGTATTTGGGGGTTATTGGAGGGGTGTCTGTGTACTGGGAGGGATATTTGGGAGGTACTGGAGGCGGTATTTGGAGGGCACTGGAGGGGGGACCTGTGGCAGGGGTACCCGCTGGAAATGGGCTGCCAGTGCTGGGGTGGGGGATGGGTCAGCTTACTGGGGAAGCCCCAGCTGCTGCTGTTGCTGAGGAGACGCTGCATGCAGGGGTCCTGCTTCCCCTTCTCTTCTCCAGCCCATCCCCTGCACTCCCTCTCCTGCCCTGCCTCTATATGCTGCGGGGCCTATGCGTGGGAGAAGATACTATTCAATGTGAGTAAAGGCACCAGAATTTGGCCCCAAATAATATTTTGGAAGTGCTAAACAATGGACAGTGGTGTTAAAGCCAGCCAGTATGGACTACAGCTCAAGAGACCTTCTCTTTGTTGTAAAAGTGGTTTTGGTTTTTTTAGTTAAGTGTTTAATTTAGCATATGGCTCAATGGGGGGAAAATCCCTCTTACTATGTCACAAAAGCAAAATATGTAGAGGGGAGGGTTAAATCCTCTAAACAAATAGCAATGGATGGGGGAAATCGCACATGAACTTTCAGAACACCTGTTTAATCACTACCCCCCCAGTAATTCACATACTGAATGGACTACCCAAGGCCCTGATCCTGCAACCCACACCATGAAGACAAACCTCTGAACCTGTGCAGAGCTCCGTTGGCTACAGTGCGGCACCTGAATGTGCAGGAATCTGCCTGTGTCAATGATCTCTCAGGTTTGGTGTCCAAGGTGGCAATGGATGCTGTAACTGCGAGCATACCTTTATTATTTATTTTTATTTATTTAGATATAAATCACTCTAGGTCCTTTATCACACCATTAAAATACAATCAAATCTCAGCAGTATTAATCAGTTCAACAGGAACTCAGCCAGTCACCACAAAAACCCCTTTCGACCACTGCATCCCTATAGGAAGCATATGCTTTTAATAAAAGCATTAGACAAGTACAGGGAAGAAAGTATATTACAGGGTGCAAATGACCAGTGGCTTGACAGGTGTATTATACAGTAGCTGGGTTGCATGGATCCTCCCATCCCAGAACATTGTCATGCTCTCATAACCCCCAATCACAGAACTAAAAGCAATTCTCTAAACACATCTAACCAATATTGTAGCCTTCTGGTTTCATTCCTAATGCAGATGTCATTTATCACCAGGAATTATGCCTCTGGGGGATTATGAATGAGTGGAAATGCCAACACAAATTCAATCAGGGCTTTTCTTGAACCTATCTCTTCGGAATCATATTTCTTGATGAATCTTTCAATCAATTAGCTGGCAGTTTATTTTGTCCACATTTTTCACAGACTCTACTGAGTTTGTAGCTCGTTGCCCAGATGAAAGACATCTTTCAGCAAAGCCTAACCAAATCACTCCAGTCCAAAACTACTGTAGGTCTCTGGTATTCAGTAACTATTTAATTGCAGCCCTCCACTTTTGCTGGGAGGTGAAGGGGAGGAGAGCAGAGCATCAGGAACTGTCCCTGGATGCTTGGGGCAGGCACTGGTCATGAGGCCATTAGACGCTTTCACTGACACAGATCCTGTCCTTGATTGCCTGTTTCTTTTATCCTCCCTTTAACTCCTCTGCCTTGAGTCGATGCATGGTGCAGACAAGATGGCAGAAAAGCCCCTTGGGTTTGGACAAAGGTTTGAGAGGGATTGGAGGAAGAAATAAAAGCAGCAAGACTTTGAGAGATCCTGGTGCGCCTTAGTCTTGCACCTTACAGTGTTTATACTTTTGCAAAAAGTGGGTGCAAAACACTGCTAAATCAGGAGGGGAGTGTTTTACACTAACTTTGCACAATGATTAGACAGGCGAGCACCTTGATCACTTACTAACTTTCTGGGGAATGTTTGTCATTTGCTTTCTAATAGATATCAAGTTTAATTTTTTCCACTAGGAGCTTGGGAGGGTAAGACAACTCAGAGTGGGAGGAGGTAGGCTGCAGCTCCCTGTTCCTGAGCTACCGGGTCCCGGTACAAGTAACAGATGCACAGGAGAAGCTCTAGTTTATGGTTCTCAGAGACCTTACATCAGCCAAGGATCAGGTGTTGTGACACTCTGCTCTGCCCGTATGGTCTCTGTCCCACTCTGGGAATACCCCAACAGGCTTGATAACTTAAGGATATCAGCATTCCAGCTTGTTTAATTTATGGTCTCCAGAAGTGTGTTGGCAATGGTGACTTAAATATTGTAAACTGTTAACTGCTGAGTAGTAGTTATGATTGCAATTCAGCAAAGTGACAACACTTTCTGATCTTTTGCTCAGGCTATGTCTTAACTCAGGTTAATTCTGCAGTAATCTAGACTGGATTTACTTCTCCTGAGGCAGATGAACTTTCAGTAAGAGCTGTGTCTACACTACAGCCTATGGTGGCATAACTTATGTCGCTCAGGGGTGTGAATAAACCACCCGAAGAGTGACATAAGTTACACTGACATATGCACTGAGGTGGACAGCGCTATGTCGGTGGGAAAGCTTCTCCCGCCAACACAGCTACTGCCACTCATGAAGATGATTTTATTATGCCAACAGGAGGTCTTTTCACCCAACACACTGTAGCGCTGTATGCGTAGACATGCCCTGAGAAATAATGCTCAAGTTGCTGGGTCCATGCTAATGTGTCACTCACTTGTATATAGCAACAAAGAGTCCTGTGGCACCTTATAGACTAACAGACGTATTGGAGCATAAGCTTTCGTGGGTGAATACCCACTTCATCAGATGCATGCATTCACCCACAAAAGCTTATACTCCAATGCGTCTGTTAGTCTATAAGATGCCACAGGACTCTTTGTCGCTTTTTACAGATCCAGACTAATATGGCTACCCCTCTGATACTTGTCACTTGTATATGGCACTCAGACTTCTTGGGGCATATCCCATAGTTGTACTTCAGTTAGAGGAGCCATTCTATGAATTCTTTCCCAGTGAACTATGTGAAAACTTCTCTTCTTACAGGGCACGTGGATGGGGGGAATTGTGGGAAGGCATTGGGGAACAACTGGCACTTGAATGGCGCAAGCCTACACCCATGCTACAGAGTAGTTGCCTAAGCAGCTGATGAGTTGCGATGACTCATTCTTAAGCTTGTTGACCAAGAGAGGGTGTAGGCTAAAGTTAGAAGCAACATCACAAGGGTTTTTGTATGTGGATGGGACTCAAATTAGGGACAACTCCTGAGTTATAACTCAAATTAGCTTTGTTGTGAAAATAAGCCCTCAAGGTGTATTATTGTTCTACTGTCTATTTTGCTGTCATTTCTATGTCTAGTGGCTGGTAACCGGCTGCAGTTTGGTTAACTTTGTGAGCAATACATGCAGCATGTATGTATTCTAATTAGACTGGCTTCCTTGTTTCTCCTTGCAGCTTGTACTGCTGCTACTTTCTTATTGCAGCATTTCTAAAGCTGGTCTGTAAAGCAGTTCAAGTAGGCATAGATGAAAAAAGAAATGAATTAGTTTCAAAATCTTTAGACAGTTGGGGAATTGAATTTCAATTAAGGACGGGTGCTTGTTAAAATACAGTATTTCACACATCCAAGTATATAAATGTTCCTATGTAATTCAGGTCTGTTTGCAGTTGCATCATCCCAAAGTACTGCTTCAAAAGGCAGCACTTCAAGTAGCAATATGAAAATATCAGCCAAGATGCCTCAGTCCTCTGGAACTATCAATGATTTTTGCAAGAAAATTGTCATTCAAAATGCTGGCAATCATCACTTTAAAAAGAGGTCAGAGAACAATTCTCAAAGTACTGATGTGTCTGCTTTGGGTGCAGAAATGGGCCAACCACAACAATAGACTTTTCTCTTATTGTGAGCTAAATTTATAATAGATTTGAATAACTTGTACCATATATGTAATCTGTAAAACAAAAGCTCCATAAGAGTGCAGAATTTTTTCTTGTTTAGAAAGGCACTTGGAGTCCTGGAACTTTATCCTAATGCAGAATGGCTTTTTTGAGCGCATGTGGTGCTACGAGTGAAAGCTGACTGTGCACACTTGTGCAGTAAACATTACTCTCTTTTTTGTTTGTTTGTTTGTTAATGTCAAGATTAAGAACCGTGGCAAATTTCTGCACATAAATCCCAATGCAACAAAGTACCAGCATAAGGAAAGGGGAGTTTTCCATGTGCTAATGTACTTTACTTAACAGGGATAGACTTAAGAACATGCTTTGTGCTGTCCTGAACTAGGGTCCAAGAGCCTGACCTAAGTCCCCGTGAAGTCAATGGAATGACTCTCAGCTCTTTGAGTACGGTCCCTGTGGGTGTTCACTTTAAGATGTGTGTGCACCTGTGCACTCTTGATTGGAGATTTTTGACAGCAGCCGTTTCAGGTCTGCGACAGCACCCTAGGTATCTTTGAGCTCTGAGAAGAGGGTATAAAGGTGGAGGTGCAGACCTGCTGCCACTTCAGTTCCTTCTCCTACCCTAACTTCTCAGCACTTCACTTCAAGACCTGCCTACTAGATGAGACTCTGGTATAGAACAAGATTTGCTTCTCTTCTCCCTCAGTGCCAGGGTACAAACAGTACCGTTTAATAGTAGAAAACCTAATGCAAGGAAAACTTGCCTACATAATTAGAAACATTTCCAGGCTCAGTGCAGCTACTGATCTATATCTCTTGAGTCCTGTCCGACATGCATTCCCAATTACCCCTTAAAGTTAAAAACCACAAGATTATCACAGAGCTCAATCAAGGTTCACCTGGCTACCATCACATCTTTTCAATCCCCCCCCCCCGATCCCCCTCATCCAATTGAAGGCTTCAGTCTTTGCTCACCCAACCACTGAGGCTTATTAAAGCCTGTTCAAACATCTTTTCTTCCTGTCAAGGAACTTGCTCTACCATGGGACTTCAACTATCATCCTTAATGGGCTGTGGAAACCCCCATTGGAACCCATGGGAAACTGTTCCCTCTTTTATTTGTTCCTCAAGACATCATTCCTCATACCATCATCTCAGCGAGGAGGGTGGGGGAGTAAGAAGCCCTGGTGGTTCATCTATTGTCCACAGTCTTCTATCATGATGAAGTAATGGTACGTTCACACCCTTGCTTCCTACCTAAAGTTTTTTTCAGAGTTCCATATTAATCAGGACATTCACCTACTTGCGCGCGCACACACACACACACACACACACACACACACACACACACACACACACACACACACATGTGTGAATCTCAAGCCTCATTCTTTGGGAGAAGTGAGCCTCCATACAATGGATGTAAGGAGGACTCTACATTTTACCTAAATGTGGGTAATTTCAGGATTTCACTTAGGTATTTCATCTTGATCACAGAGCAAATGAACAGTCATCCGATTTCTGCCCAACTGAGTTTCAGGATGCATCTTAACCTTCTATGAAGCTTCTGGGCCTCATCCCTCACTGAGGGCAATTGCCCCTTCCACCAGGGCTCACTCTATCTATGTGGCCTTACTGCAAAACATACGTGTCTCAGACATCTGCAGAGCTGTCACCTGGTCTTTAGTCTACACATTTTTCTCTGCCAGGTCCCTCATGTGATCTAGCAGCTCATATGAGTTTTAGATAACCTTTTTGTAATCCATTGGAACTACTTTGCAATTCAATGAAAAATAAGTGTAAGCTGTAGTATCCACATTAACATTTACTACAATGCTGATTCTCATGCTCTGTAATCAACTCTAAAGTATTGATTGTAAAAAACATGCTTTTCAAAAATGACATCCTGCTTCTAAAGCTCTTTGACCCATCTGCTGGTAGGTGAGAGATGTTCTCTGGGTAGCAGGAGTGAATTGTCAAAGAAGTATGGGCATCATTCACATTTTTAGAAGTTAAAGTTGTGTGACTTGGGTATCAATTCTTGAGACAGGCAAATCCTATAGACCTTAAAGACAGGTTGCCTATCTGAAGTCTATTTCAATCTTTTGGGCCCAAGTGCCTATTCTGATAGGAAATATGCACTGAAAACTTAATATAGTCACAGAAAGTGTCAGGGAAACTATAATTTAATAATCATCCATATCTTGTTGAAAGGAAGACACTTAAAAAGATCTTGGTTTGTCTTATTTTTTCCAGGTTGTTTTCCCCCCTGCCAAACAGCTGTATAAATGATGCACTGCTTTGGGGATGGTTTCTTAACACTGACTTCCAAAGTGATAATCTTAAAGGGCCTCAGCATCTCAGGGTACATCTACACTACAAGACTATTTCGAATCTACTTAACTCGAATTTGTGGAATCGACCTTATGAAGTCGAATTTGTGTATCCACACTAAGTACACTAATTCGACTGTCTGAGTCCACAGTAACGGGGCCAGCGTCGACTTTGGAAGCGGTGCACTGTGGGAAGCTATCCCACAGTTCCCGCAGTCCCCGCTGCCCATTGGAATGCTGGGTAGAGCCCCCAATGCCTGCTGGGGGAAAAAATGTGTCGAGGTTTTGGGTAACTGTCATCATTGAACCGTCAATCACGCCCTCCCTCCCTGAAAGCGCCGGCGGGAAATCTGTTCGCGCCCTTCTCTGGTCGGTTACAGCGCGGACGCCACAGCACTGCGAGCATGGAGCCCGCTGCGATCATCGCTGCACTTATGGCCGTTGTCAACTCCTCGCACCTTATCGTCCACCTCTTCCACAGTCAGCTGCTGAGAAATCGGGCGAGGAGGCTCCGTCAGCGCGGTGAGGACAGGAAGTCACAGAGTGGTGCAGACCTCTCACAAAGCAGGGTACGCCACGCAGTGGAGATCATGGTGGCAATGGGTCAAGTTCATGGTGTGGAACGGTGATTCTGGGCCCGGGAAACAAGCACGGACTGGTGGGACCGCATAGTGCTGCAGGTCTGGGATGAATCACAGTGGCTGCAAAACTTCAGGATGCGTAAGGGCACTTTCCTTGAACTCTGTGACTTGCTGTCCCCTGCCCTGAAGCGCCAGGACACCCGGATGCGAGCAGCCCTGACTGTGCAGAAGCGAGTGGCCATAGCCCTCTGGAAACTTGCAACGCCAGACAGCTACCGGTCAGTAGCGAACCACTTTGGCGTGGGCAAATCTACCGTAGGGCTTGCTGTGATTCAAGTAGCCCACGCAATCGTTGAGCAACTGCTCTCAAAGGTAGTGACCCTGGGAAACGTCCAGGTCGTCATAGATGGCTTTGGCGCGATGGGATTCCCAAACTGCGGTGGGGCTATAGATGGGACTCACATCCCTATCCTGGGACCGGCCCACCAGGCCAGCGAGTACATTAACCGAAAGGGCTACTTTTCTATGGTGCTGAAAGCACTGGTGGACCATAGGGGACGTTTTACCAACATCTACGTCGGGTGGCCGGGCAAGATTCATGACGCGCGTGTGTTCAGGAACTCTGGTCTGTTTAAACGCCTCCAGGCAGGTAGTTTCTTCCCGGACCACAAAATAGCTGTTGGGGATGTGGAGATGCCTACAGTGATCCTCGGGGACCCAGCCTACCCGCTAATGCCCTGGCTCATGAAGCCCTATACAGGCGCCTTGGACAGTGAGAAGGAGCTCTTCAACTACCGGCTGAGCAAGTGCAGAATGGTGGTGGAGTGTGCTTTCGGACGTCTCAAGGGGAGATGGCGGAGCTTACTGACTCGCTCGGACCTCAGCGAAAAAAATATCCCCGTTGTTATTGCTGCTTGCTGTGTGCTCCACAATCTCTGTGAGAGCAAGGGGGAGACCTTTATGGCTGGATGGGAGGTTGAGGCAAATCGCCTGGCTGCTGATTACGCTCAGCCAGACAGCCGTGCCGATAGAAGATCCCAGCGGGAAGCGCTGTGCATCCGGGAGGCTTTGAAAGCTAGGTTCCTTGGAGAACAGGGTAACCTATGACTCTCCAGTTGATTTACAGAGAAGCTGAACCTGAGCCTGTTTCAGTGACTGTTGACTTCGATCTGCGGTTACATACCCCATTCTCCAGGTTTCCCCCCTTCCAACACACGTTTTAAAATAAATTTAATGGAACACTGATTATTAACAAAGTTTTCTTTTATTATGAATTCCTGTTCAAGGGTTGAAACATGGACGCGGACTGTGGTGGGTACGGTGTGCACTGATGTACAGACCGCTTCTACACTAGAGGAATGACAGGCTCCTGCTCCTACAGCGGTCTCTGGGGGGAGGACGGTTGCAGGTGGGTGTGCAGGAAGGGGTGGGTTTGCAGGAAGGGGTGAGGGGTGCCGTCTTTGGGATGGAGTTTGGATGCAGGCTCTGGGCTGGGGGTTGGGGCATAGGAAGGGGTGAGGGGTGTGTGGGAAGGGTGAGTATGTGTCCGTGGATGAGGGCGCTTGCTGGGGCTCAGGGCATCGGAGTGGCTCGTGGCTAGGGTGGAAGGGCATGGTAAGGGCAGCCTGCCTTGCCATTTGTGGATGGCAGGCGCTAGGACCCTGGGGCAGCATACACCTCACAGACTGACCCGGGGCAGCATACACCTCACAGACTGACCCTGGTGCATAGTGACTGCAGTCTGTGTGTGTCCTGCTGTTGATCCTGCCCCCAAGTCTGTACCCTGGTAATGGAGGCTGTCCTATGCAATTAAAAAACCCCTCACCCCTTCACACAAAGTCTTCTGACAAGGAAAACGTGACGGAAACAGTGAATAACAACAAACTACTCTTAATACTCAACTACACAGTGGGGGGATGAAACTGGGATTTGGGACTGGGTGATCCAGGAAGGGAAGCACTTCTCAAAATTTATGGCATGAGAGCTGTTTGGTACATGAGCGCTCTGCTGGGGTGGAGTGACAGTTTTCACGGCCCCTAGCGCCCCTCCTTCTTGTGATTTTGGGTGAGGGGGGGACAGGACTTTGTGGCGGGGGAAGGCGGTTGCAGATACAGTTCAGGGGGGCTCTCTGCTCCTGCCTGCGGTCCTGCAGAACATCTACAAGGCGCTGGAGCGTGTCCGTTTGCTCCCTCATTAGCCCAAGCAGCGTTTGAGTCGCCTGCTGGTCTTCCTGCCGCCACCTGTCCTCCCGTTCGCTGTGTGAGCGCTGGTGCTGACATAGGGTCTCCCTCCACTGTCTCTGCTCGGCCGCCTCGGCTCTGGAGCAAGCCATCAGTTCCGAGAACATGTCGTCCCTAGTCTTTTTCTTTCGCCGCCTAATCTGTGCCAGCCTCTGTGAGGGGGATGCCGGGGCAGTTCGTGAAAGAGCCGCAGCTGTGTGATGGGAAAAAGGAAGTGATTTCCTTGAAAAGATACATGTTTGCGAACACTGAACACAGTCTAGTCAGTTTCTGTGAACAAGACCATACAGGGAACCTAGTCTCACAAGCTCTCAGGACAAGTTCGAGATTTCGGAATACGCTTTCATTGGCTGCGGTCTTGCACAGGAGATCGGACAAGCGGGGCGGTACAGCTGAATCCGTGTAGCAGCCAGGCCTGGTAAGCACTACACTATAGGCTGCTTAACAGTTAATGGATAGCTGTGCCCTCCCGCTGAAGGCAATCTGGAAAGCATAAAGTCTGACCCTGTTCCAGCCCCTCGCGGCTATGCCCGGGAAAGATCACTGTATGCTTTTCCTCTGCGGCCTCCAACACGTGGCTGTTAAACGAAGGTCATTGCTATGCAAAGTAAAAGTCAAGCATTCACAATAGTAACAGTACACTAATTGCCCTAATTAGATGCAGCAGTCGCCGAACAAGATTACCCTGAGGCGGGTCACTCGGAGAGAGAGAGAGAGGATGCTGCTAGAATCCCTGCACAGACCAGGACCGTATGCTGCCATGCTGGTGGAGGCAATGATTCCGCTGTACATTAGGATGGCCTGGCACGGAAGAGTGTGCTTCCACGGAGCACCAAATAAGGCACCTCTCCCCAGGAACCTCCTGCGGAGGCTTTTCGAGCTCCTGTACGATAGCTTCGTGGAAGTGTCCCAGGAGGATTTCTGTTCCATCCCTATATGTGTGGACCTTCTTTTTATATAGTTTTATATGGAAAAGTTTTTATATAGTTTTTATATATTTTTTATTCCTGTTTTTAAAAAAATAAATGTTTCCTTGTTTATAGCACTTACCGACTGATCCTTCCCCTGATTCTGAGTCCGGGTTAACGGCCGGGGAGGGTTGGTAGGGGATCTCTGTGAGGGTGATGAAGAGATCCTGGCTGTCGGGGAAAGCGGTATTGTAAGCGCTGTCGCCTGCGTCGTCCTCCACAAACCCTTCCTCATCTTCCCCATCGGCGAACATCGCAGAGGAACTGCCCATCGACACTATCCCATCCTCAGAGTCCACGGTCACTGGTGGGGCAGTGGTGGCAGACCCACCTAGAATGGCATGCAGTGCCTCGTAGAAGCGGCATGTCTGGGGCTGGGCTCCGGAGCGTCCGTTTGCCGCTCTGACTTTTTGGTAGCCTTGTCTCATGTCCTTGATTTTCACGCGGCACTGCGTTGTATCCCGGCTGTATCCTCTGAGTGCCATGGCTTTGGAGACCTTCTCGTCGGTCTTTGCATTCCGTTTGTTGGAGCGCAGCTCCGAAAGCACAGACTCATCCTCCCACATAGCGATCAGATCCAGGACTTCCCGGTCTGTCCATGCTGGGGACCTCTTTCTATTCTGGGATTGCATGGTCTCCTCTGCTGGAGAGCTCTGCATCGTTGCAGGTGCTGCTGAGCTCGCCCCGATGTCCAAACAGGACATCAGATTCAAAGTGCCCAGACAGGAAAAGGAATTCAAATTTTCCTGGGTCGTTTCCTGTGTGGCTGGTCAGAGAATCCAAGCTTGGACTGCTGTCCAGAGCGTCAACAGAGTGGTGCACTGTGGGATAGCTCCTGGAGCTACTAAGTTCGATTTGCATCCACACCTAGCCTAATTCGAGATAGCCATGTCGAATTTAGCGCTACTCCCCTCGTCGGGGTGGAGTACCGAATTCGAACTAAAGAGCCCTCTAGGTCGAATTAAACGGCTTCCTGGTGTGGACGGTTGAGCGGTTAATTTGAATTAACGCTGCTAAATTCGATTTAAAGTCCTAGTGTAGACCAGGCCTTAGAGGCACACTCCATAGGGTAGAAGAAAGAATGCCCTCTCTGTCATTTAACATGATCCATTTAGTGATGCACTTGATCAAGAATTTAACCATACAGTAAATATTAATTACATACAAACTTGGTTTTTTTGTTGTTGGCTAAGCTGTAATCAAGAAAGACTCTAATGAGCTTTCATTGAGTGACTTTAAAATGCTATCAGTGTCCTCAGTTTTATCTATGTATGTATCAAGAGGTCTTTTCTGAATGGGATATGAGTGTCCTAAGTAAAATGCAAATAGAAGTATGGTAGTTTATGCATTTTAAACACTGAAAACTGTTATAGTTGTGTTTCGTATTGGTGGAGAATTTCCTTTGTTCAAAGGAAAATAGATATGCACAATGTATGATAAAGCTGTGTGTAGATTAGGTGGGAAGGACGTACAGTAGTGCAGTGGCTGCAATTGTATTACAACTACAACTGGATTTTTGTCTCTTTCCCTAAATCAACATTCAAAAAACTAGGATAACGCTCTAATTCATAAGCGGTGGTGATCCACCAGGAGACTGCTTAGAATCTTTTTCTTCTAAATTCTCCTTTGTGACTTTACCTTCCCCTATAGCTGCCTCTTACAGGCTACTTAAGTAGCCCTCAACAGCACAAATGCAACATCCTACAGAATTTGGCAAATACTGGAGTTGGTGATCAAACTAGAACCCCTTAAAATCTTGGGTGTTCAGTTAAAATGGGACCTGATTCCAAACCATTTGCAAAACCAAAGCCCCAACCAATGAAGTTTTTCAAAACACAAAAAACCACATACATTCTTGTCCATTTGTATTTCCCTGGCTATCTCCAATACCACCAAACCTACCTTTTTCTTTTCTAAATGATGACACGAAGCTGTAGCACAATATGACACTCAGCCCCTTACTAGCACATGTGATCCCAAGAGATTTCAAGCTTTTCATGGTTACCGCTGTATCAGATATCATGAGAAGGGAACTTTTTGCTCCATTTTAGCACCTCCCTTGGAAAGAATCTGGCAGAGCAGTGAGATGATAATGTCACAAGAAGAATAATACCACAAAAAAGTTACCTGAACTTTTTCAGACCTGCCAAAGTATTTGTTTTGAGTTTTATTTTGTCAAAATTCAATTGCTCATCTTTAGTAAAGATGTCATTTACAACACACCATATTTTCAGAATATCATAACTCATTTGTTGCCAACCTCAGCAGTTGTTTTGATAATCTTCTCTGTTGTTTACACAGAGGCATGAAGATCTCTCCTAACCTAAAAAAGGCCGGGAATTTATCAACCATGTTTGGATGATGCCATCATATTGAAGTTTCTGATTTGGCACCTATATGCCTTTGTGTAAGATAGATGTGTGTTCTATCTTACACTAAGTTTCAGTGACTCTGTTGCTTTGATTTTTAGAAGTGGCACAAAATTGCTTCTTGAGATGATTTGATTTGAGTTGGGTGGTGTTTTTGTCTGGCAGGTTTATATTTCCCTTCCCACCTCCTTCCATTTCCATCCCCTGTAGCGGTATGTTTTTTGTTTTGTCTGCTGAGGATATATTCTAGCTGGGAGCCAAAACATTTTCCTTCTTGAAATGGGACATCAGTTAACTAATCCTTTGATGCTGTGTCTGCTTCTGGTTGTGTCAGCCACATACTATGCCATCTAGCCAAGCGTATTAGTCAAGGTTGTTCTTGCTGTTATTTTTAGAGACTTTAAGTCTGCATCAAAGTAGTAGTTCACAGATATTAATGAAAAACTTGTTCAAATACAGGACCTTTTTAAATGTTCCAAGATCTTTTTTGTAAAGATTTTGCTACAGGAAGGAAGAAATGAGGAAGGGAAGAAAGATTCCAAGATTTTCACTGTGACCTTTCTATTTTTTATCAGTATAGATTATGCCTCAAAATATAACTTCCTGTAGAGACTACACGTGGTGGGTTTTGGAGCCATATAAAGTGATTTGGCAGTAACCTTATAAGAACTTGCACTACGTGAGAACTTTGTGCAACAAAGGATTCTCCTTTCCCAGTTCAGCCACTCAGTGTTTTGGGGCACCTAGTTATTTAAGGACAGGTTTTGTTGGATTGTGATTTTTTTTCCATTTCCAAATAAGGAGTGTGGCTTCCTGACCTGTTTTTCAGATGCATTTCTGATGAATAGTCACAAGAAATCTAGCAATCATTCTTATCTTAAATATCTCTTTCCCTTTTCTTCCTCAGATAATATGGTTATAATGGTGAAGACAAACGGAGAATGAAAGACTGCCAAATTTCAAACTCATTCAAAGATTGTGGCTTTGCAGTTTTGTCAATGCACTGAAAACTCTGGAATATTGACATTCTCTTGTGAGAAATATACCAGCTCTCCTCTGCTTTACCCACCACACTATTCTGTCCTTTCAGTCCTGATCTTTGACCTGCACAATCCAGTTCCTTATTGCTTACTTCTCTTCAACCAACATGGATCTCCTGCATCTGTTTTCAGCCGCTTTTAAAACCCATAATGTATTGCTTTTGTTAATAACAGCAGGAATAAAGTTGACTCAAAGGGACACATTCATTGCTGGCATAATTCTACTAACTCACTGGAGTTACGCCAGCAGAAAATTTGAACCAAAGTTTAAAGGAAACTTACTGAGGCTAGCAGGGCTGGTAGCTTTTGGCAGAAGTAGTCCAGCATGTCCTGAGCATGTTATCAGCTAGCAGATGATGTAGGATACACTGCTAGATAACCCAGACTTCATTTTCTTTGAATCTGCCTTGACAAGGCCTTCTGTACAGTATAAATCCTAAGGCCTGTATGTCATCATCTTTTTAAAGCATGGGGAGTTTGTTTTAGCAACTAAATTTATTTTTGTTACATAATAACACAAAACCCAGCAGCAACCATATCCTCTTATTGGCCGCAGTCCTAATTTCAGCTTTTCAAGATGGAGGATGACCTTTGATCTCTGCAGCCTCATTCACATTCTTTCCTAACAGCAGCAGCTGTTCCACACATTGTATAATATTTATGTTAGAGAGGAAGAATGTGGCGGTCACTCATGGGTATTTTTTTCCTCCATGAAAACTGCTTTTCTTTTTCCTCCATTGTGCAGGAAAATGTCACCCAATATTTTACGTTTCTTTAATCCACTGAAAACTGGAAGCTTCACCAGTTGTTTAACTCTATTTACCAAGCTCTTTTTTTGTGATAGTCACTCTTAGATGATGTGACTGTCAGTACATAACCCAGATTATCAACTTTTGTGACCTGGAGGTTTAAAAGCAGCAGGAGCAAAAGGAACATAATGAAAGGAGCCCTTACAGCATCAGTCCTACCAGGTAAGAGAAGAGTGAAACTTGCCAAATGTGTTAGTGTTTAACAAGCTCTACAAACATTTTGGTTTTGCTTTAGTATTTTCTTTTCTTTTTTTATAAGTAGAAAAACTTGTTGCAGCTGTCTTTATAATGAGAGTTTCTAGGAGGTGTATGTCCTTTCTCTTCTGTGTGTGTGTGTGTGTGGGGGGGGGTTATCAGCACTGGCTATGGAAACTTTTAAATAAGCAACCAAGCAGGTCCATCAGGGAATAAGGTATTGTATTGGTTTCCATAAAGTACAAAGAATAACAGGCCTTTCAAAAAGGAAGTTTAAGTTAAGATTTGGAAATGATAAAGTGAAGCAACTTGGTGAATTAATTTACCTAGTGCGGCGATCCATGCAGAAGTGTTCCCTTTAGGGAAGCTAAAGTGATTTGGAGAGGTTAGTAATGAGGAGGGGCAAAAAGGCCTGGGTAGTGCTTAGCTGGCCAAATGATACCTATTTCCACCTGGGAATTTAAAGCCCTATCCAGTGTCCAGTGAAATCAGTGGAGGACTTTCAGTTGGCTTTAATAGGGTCATTAGTAAAATGATCATTGTAAAAGTGAAGAGAAACTATAATGAAAACCACCTCTTCCAAAGCAATTTTAAGCACTTAGAAAGAGAGAAAGAGGAGCAGGGCTTAAACCCAAAAGGAGCTCTTAGCTGGGAATTTTTTCTTTAGAAAGTCTTAGAGAGAAGGATTCCTATTGCATCTCTATTTTGAAATGAACTATAAACGTTTTCCTTTTTTCATATCTTGTAGACTTGATGGGAAGACCTAGAGCACAATAAATTACCTATCATTTAATAATCTCATTCATTTATACAGTATTGGAAGCAAATTATTGTATGAACTATTATTTCCAAGAAAATAACTACAGCAATAATTCAGAAATCCCGTATTAGTCTCAAAGCTGCCCTTATGCCACAGTTTCTTAACAAAGGTGATTTCACATTCCTGTTCACGCTTCAGCTCAGGGTTTCAAGTTCCTATTTGATAAACAAAACAGTGTGATTTGAATATTTTCTCTTTTTTTTTTCAAAGTGATGCTGATAACCATTCATACAAATAAACTAGAAGAACATAGATTGCCACAGTGCCATTTGAACAAGGTTACCTTTCAGAGCATGCTAGCTTCTACTTTTAAAAGTATTCACCATGACATGCAAAGCCATGAAAAGAGATGAAGATTTGAAAATTTAACACTCTTATTCAAAATACAGTATAAATGAATGACAGGCCCCCAATCTCAGTTGAGGCTACCAAATAATATATATAAGTAATAAGTCCAAACACAAAATTATACTTACAAATTATGGCTTCTTCAAATTTTCAAAAGTATTAAATGATATTTTAGAATAAGTTTTTTAGCTCTATGGGATGATTGTGAACTCTAATACTAGATGTTTGCTATGCAAGCTGTGATGATCATTTGTGATTGGATAGTAAGCAATAGGGTATTTAATATTTGTGCCAGAAGTGCTTCATGGATGTGAATTTAAAATTCCTGCAAATACACGCGTCACTTTGAAATTCACTTTTCATGAATGTTTATATTCATAAAACTTTATAGGATTAATGTTCACAGAAACTAAACCTGGATAGATTAAAGGGAACATATTTATTTCTAGACTGTCTTTATGTGCATTTTTGAATGTATTGCTAAGCAGAATGGGGTTCTAATCTCTGATGAGAATGTTCATTGCCACAGCAATAACAACAGTTGGAGTAAATATTTATGGACATTTTTAAGTAGTATTTGCCCATCTCTAATTATACTTATGACATTATTTATTTGTTTCCAACATACCTTCTTTGGGAATATAGTGATTGTCAAGATTTAGTTATACATTTGCTTTCTGTGAACTAAACCACCATAGCAGAGCTGCTAACAGGGGAGTTTGCGTGGGAGCTCCCATTGGAGGAGCAGTGTTTGTCTCCCTCAGTAGAGGCCCGGAGGGGCAGACTGCTGAAGGGGCAGCCGAGCCTGGATTGGCTGAGCCCTGATTAGGGGGTGGAGCCAGGCTAGGAGGGGCCTATAAAAGCGGCCGCCCAGCCAGGCAGCGGCACAGCTGCGAGCAGCGGCACAGGAGGCAGCAAACAGAGCTGCTAACAGGGGAGTTTGCGTGGGAGCTCCCATTGGAGGAGCAGGTGAGTGTCTTTGTGTCTGTTTGTGTAGTGTTTGTCTCCCTCAGTAGAGGCCCGGAGGGGCAGACTGCTGAAGGGGCAGCCGAGCCTGGATTGGCTGAGCCCTGATTAGGGGGTGGAGCCAGGCTAGGAGGGGCCTATAAAAGCGGCCGCCCAGCCAGGCAGCGGCACAGCTGCGAGCAGCGGCACAGGAGGCAGCAAACAGAGCTGCTAACAGGGGAGTTTGCGTGGGAGCTCCCATTGGAGGAGCAGGTGAGTGTCTTTGTGTCTGTTTGTGTAGTGTTTGTCTCCCTCAGTAGAGGCCCGGAGGGGCAGACTGCTGAAGGGGCAGCCGAGCCTGGATTGGCTGAGCCCTGATTAGGGGGTGGAGCCAGGCTAGGAGGGGCCTATAAAAGCGGCCGCCCAGCCAGGCAGCGGCACAGCTGCGAGCAGCGGCACAGGAGGCAGCAAACAGAGCTGCTAACAGGGGAGTTTGCGTGGGAGCTCCCATTGGAGGAGCAGGTGAGTGTCTTTGTGTCTGTTTGTGTAGTGTTTGTCTCCCTCAGTAGAGGCCCGGAGGGGCAGACTGCTGAAGGGGCAGCCGAGCCTGGATTGGCTGAGCCCTGATTAGGGGGTGGAGCCAGGCTAGGAGGGGCCTATAAAAGCGGCCGCCCAGCCAGGCAGCGGCACAGGAGGCAGCAAACAGAGCTGCTAACAGGGGAGTTTGCGTGGGAGTTAGCAGGGGGAGGTGGAAGGGGGCCGCGCCGTGTCCCCCGTGTTTCCCTAGGTACAAGCACCGAGCGAGGCCGGGACAGCAGCAGCCATGAGCCAAGCAGCAGAGGACACACCAAGGATGAGAGCATGCAGCAGCTGCGGTATGTACCTGGTTCTAGCAGGGGACCCAGAGCAGTACTATGTATGTATGAAGTGCCGCCTAATAGAGCTGCTGGAGGAAAAGATCCAGGGCCTAGAGCTGCAAGTAGAAACCCTGATAGAGAATAGAAGGGGGTTCGAGCAGCTGATGGAGCAATGGCAGGCGGTAACTGAAGGGGAACGCCCAGGGGCACAGGCGGGAGCAGGGGCTAAGGCCAGTGAGGGGGGACCACCAGACGAGGAGGATGGGCGGTGGAAGCATGTGACTGTGAGAAGCAGGCCAAGGAAAAGGAGAGCCAGTGACGGGGAAATAGAGCTAAGGAACAGGTTTGAAGGTTTGGAGAATGAGGAAGGGGTAAAGAATATGGTAGCTGATGGTGGGAGGCCAAGGAAAAAGAGACGAGCGGCCAGTCCCATAGATAGAGGGGAGGAGTCTATGGAGGCAACACCAAGTTTGGGTCAGGGGAGACTACAGGATGGCTTAAGGGGAACCACAAGGGAAGATAGGAATGGAAGGAGCTTGCAACCAGGGGGAACGGGGGATAGGTTAGAGGACCGCACTGTCCCCAGGCAAAGGCAGGTCTACGTGATTGGGGACTCCATACTGAGAAGGTTGGACAGGCCTGTGACCAGGGCCGATCCGGAGAACAGAAGGGTGTGCTGTCTACCGGGCGCTAAAATACGGGATGTGGACCTGAGGTTGAAAAGGATCCTAAGAGGAGCAGGTAAGAACCCTTTGGTCATCCTTCATGTGGGAACGAATGATACTGCTAGATTCTCGCTAGACAGGATCAAGGGTGACTATGCCAGGTTGGGTAAGACGCTTAAGGAAATTGAGGCTCAGGTGATCTTCAGTGGGATCTTACCTGTCCCTAGGGAAGGGCGCCAAAGGGGTGAGAGAATCCTGACGATTAATAGTTGGCTGAGAGAGTGGTGTTACAAGGAGGGCTTTGGGATGTATGGGCACTGGGAGGCTTTTGGGGACAGACAACTGTTCTCACGGGATGGGCTCCACCTAAGTAGAGAAGGAAGTAGACTTCTAGGAGGGAGGCTGGCTCATCTGATTAAAAGAGCTTTAAACTAGACACTGGGGGGAGACGGTTGGGAGAGGCCCTGGTGCACTCCACGCCAAATTTATACATTGGGAGTGAGAACAAGAAGATAACAACAGATATAGCCAGAGGGGGACGGTTAGGTGTAAGGAAGACGGGGGGGACGGATACTAGATCAACAGGTCATACTGGTAGTACTGTGTCCCTACCGAGCGGGGTGAGAAGAGTGAGAGGAGCCCAACAGCAAAAGGTAGGATGTTTGTTCACCAATGCGAGAAGCTTAGGTAATAAAATGGAGGAACTGGAGCTCCTGGTCCGAGAATTGAAACCGGATATCGTAGGAATTACCGAAACATGGTGGAACGATAGCCATGACTGGAGTACAGGTATGGAAGGGTATGTGCTGTTTAGAAAAGACCGATGCAAAGGTAAAGGTGGGGGAGTAGCATTGTATATCAATAATGAGGTGAAATGTAATGAAATAACTAGCAATGCAATGGTTAATACGGAGTCTGTGTGGGCAATGGTCACGTTAGGGAAGAAAACTACCAGAGCCTCACCCGGGATTGTGATTGGGGTGTGCTATAGACCGCCGGGATCTAGCTTGGAGACGGATAGAGAGCTCTTTAATGTTTTTAAGGAGGTAAACACTAATAGGAACTGCTTGATCATGGGAGACTTTAACTTCCCAGATATAGATTGGGAAACAAATGCTAGTAATAACAATAGGGCTCAGCTTTTCCTAGACGTGATAGCTGATGAATTCCTACATCAAGTGGTTGCTGAACCGACGAGGGGGGATGCCATTTTAGATCTGATTTTGGTGAGTAGTGAGGACCTTGTTGAGGAAATAGTAGTAGGGGACAACCTTGGCTCGAGTGATCACGAGCTAATTCGTTTCAAAATTAATGAGAGGATAATTAATATTGCATCTGAGACTAGGGTTTACGATTTCAAAAGGGCTAACTTTACTAAATTAAGACGACTAGTTAGGGAAGTGGACTGGACCAACATATTTAGGAATCTAAAGGTAGATGACGCCTGGGGTTACTTCAGGTTGAAATTGCAGGAGTTGTCAGAGGCATGTATCCCGAGAAAGGGAAAACGGCTCGTAGGTAGCAGTTTTAGACCGAGCTGGATGACCAAGCGTCTTAGAGGGGTCATTAAGAAAAAACAGAAAGCGTACCGGGAGTGGAAAATGGGAGGGATCAGCAAAGAAACCTACCTTATTGAGGTCAGAGGGTGTAGGGATGCAGTGAGAAAGGCAAAGCGACGGGTGGAGATGGACTTAGCGAAGGGGATTAAAACCAATAGCAAAAGGTTTTTTAGCCATATAAATAGGAAGAAAACCAAGAAGGAAGAAGTGGGACCGCTTAAAACTTTAAACGGAGTGGAGATTAGGGATAATCTTGGAATGGCACAATATCTGAATGAATATTTTGCCACGGTCTTTAATGAGGCTAATGAAGGGCTAAGGAATAGTGATAGAGGGACCGATGGGAATGAAGATATGGGGGTAGACATTACGGTATCTGAGGTGGAGGCCAAACTTGAACTGCTTAACGGAAGTAAATCGGGGGGCCCGGATAATCTTCATCCTAGAATATTAAGGGAATTGGCGAGTGATATTGCTAGCCCGTTAGCGATGATTTTTAATAAATCTCTAAATTCGGGGATAGTACCGTTGGACTGGAGATTAGCTAATGTAGTTCCTATATTCAAGAAGGGGAAAAAAAGTGACCCGGGTAACTACAGGCCTGTTAGTTTAACATCTGTAGTATGCAAAGTAATGGAAAAAATTTTGAAAGAGAGAGTGGTTAAGGAGCAGGAGGCCGATGACAACTGGGATAGATTACAGCATGGATTTACGAAAGGTAGATCGTGCCAAACCAATCTGATCTCCTTCTTTGAGAAAGTAACAGATTTTTTAGACAAGGGAAATGCGGTGGATCTAATATATCTGGATTTCAGTAAGGCGTTTGATACGGTACCGCATGAGGAATTATTGGTTAAATTGGAAAAGATGGGGATCGAAATGAAAATCCAGAGGTGGATAAGGAGTTGGTTAAAGGGGAGACTGCAGAGGGTAGTACTGAAAGGGGAACTGTCGGGTTGGAGGGGGGTTACCAGTGGAGTTCCTCAAGGTTCGGTTTTGGGTCCTATTTTATTCAATCTATTTATTGCTGACCTGGGAACCAAGAGTAGGAGTGGGCTGATAAAGTTTGCGGACGACACCAAGTTGGGAGGTATTGCCAATTCGGAGAAGGATCGGGATATCCTCCAGGGAGATTTGGATGACCTTGTAAACTGGAGTATTAGTAACAGGATGAAATTCAATAGTGAGAAGTGTAAGGTTATGCATTTAGGGATGACTAACAAGAATTTTAGTTATAAGCTAGGGACGCACCAGTTGGAAGTAACGGAGGAGGAGAAGGACCTGGGAGTCCTGGTTGATCGTAGGATGACTATGAGTAGGCAATGTGATGTGGCCGTTAAAAAAGCTAATGCGGTCTTGGGTTGCATTAGGCGGGGTATTTCTAGTAGGGATAAGGAAGTGCTAGTCCCGTTATATAAGGCGTTGGTGAGACCTCATTTGGAGTATTGTGTGCAGTTTTGGTCTCCCATGTTTAAGAAGGATGAGTTAAAACTGGAACGGGTACAAAGAAGGGCCACTAGAATGATCCGAGGAATGGAAGGCCTGTCGTATGACAGGAGACTTGAGGAGCTCGGTTTGTTTTCCTTAACCAAAAGAAGGATAAGGGGAGATATGATTGCACTCTTTAAATATATCAGAGGGATAAATACCAGGGAAGGAGAGGAATTATTTCAGCTCAGTGCTAATGTGGACACGAGGACAAACGGATATAAATTGTCAGTCAGGAAATTTAGGCTTGAAATTAGACGAAGGTTTCTAACCATCAGGGGAGTGCAATACTGGAACAGCCTACCGAGGGAAACAGTAGGGGCGAAGGACCTCCATGACTTTAAGATTAAGCTAGATAAGTTTATGGAGGAGATGGTATAATAGGATAACGGGCTTAGTCAATAGGTCAATTGAGTGCCAAACTGGTACTTAATTGGGTCAAATTGGGTCAATAATATGATATTCTTAACCTCTTTCAGAGGGTATGGCTGGAGAGTCTTGCCCGCATGCTCGGGGTTCAGCTGACCGCCATATTTGGGGTCGGGAAGGAATTTTCCTCCAGGGCAGATTGGCAGTGTCCCTGGAGGTTTTTCGCCTTCCTCCGAAGCATGGGGCAGGGGTCGCTTGCTAAAAGAGTGGGTAGATCGGCTAATGTGGCCTGCATCTTGCAGGAGGTCAGACTAGATGATCATAATGGTCCCTTCTGATCTTGAATTCTATGATTCTATGATTCTATGATAAAGCATGAGCCTATATTTAGCTTTGACTGCACAATGTATTTGGTTTCTCATAAGCAAGATGTTACTAAACTAATCAATGAAACAGGACTTGCAAAGACCTTGACTCTGATTGCCACAGTTGTTGTTCTTGGCTGTAGGATTTTTCGGCCTTAAACTCTGTAACTAAAGTGATCCCTTGACCCTGTAGATGCTGGTGCTTGCTGTTTGATAAATAGCAATTTTTCACTAATAAGCAAACAAACAATTCCAGGCACCTCAATAGGTGATGTGATATTCTCAGTTGTGTATTAAACTTGTACTCAGTGATCCAACATTTGGATTTTATATCCAAAGTACAGCGATTTGGCTGTTTTTATATTGGATACCAAGGTAAGTGGATAGCGTCACTTTAGGGATGTGCATTCAGTCTGACATAGGAAGTGCTGAGGTAACACTAAAATAGTCTTAGCAAGAAGTTGGTGTGTCATTAATTGTTGCTCTAGGTAGCTGCCCATGCAAAATTGATTCTCAAGAATTCAATACGGATTACAAATCTTGTAGCTGGAGGCTAGGTTGGGAAAAAGGAAGGTGAATAGTAACATAGGTACTTGCATTGTTCAAAGTTAAAATCTAAACTGTGCTTTGGTCTGACATATGCACAAAAGTTGGTGACTGCTTATTGACAACAGTTGGCTGTTTGCTCTTTGTGTTGCAAAGCATATGCTATCTTTTCTTGCTGAAGCAGTGCTGTGAGTTCATGCCTCTTCAATAGCATGATAAGGCCATACTCGCAGTAGCCAAATACTTTATAAATTAATCTAATTGTTCTCGAGATGCAGTAGGATTTTCAAGAGCTTTTAGGCATGGTGGTAAGGGGAAGGACTTAGCACAAAATTTGACCCTTCTAAACAATACACAGGATTTAGTAGTGCCAGCTCTCATGAGCTTATGACGACTCTAGGATACTTGATGTTCTACCTAAAGCCCCAGCGCCTGGCCACAGCTGATTACAAGAAAATCTCAGCTTTCATTTTCTAAGAAAGTAAGTTTCTACCCCTGGTGGTTGTAGAGAAAAGCCTGAATGAAGTTCATTTTAAGGGATTAAAACTAGGCCTGGCCAAAAAATGTCCAACAAAACTTTTTCAGTGGAAAACTGGATTTTTTGACTGACTGGGCGCGGGGTGGGAGTGTCTTTGTGTGAAAAAATTGGAGGTTTTTTTAATCAAAAGTAAAAAATCTGAAAGTTTTTGAAAACTTGGTTTTCAGACCAATTTTTTTTAAAGTATTTTGACTAAAGTCAAAATTTTCTGTGGAAACCCACTCCTCTCCCGTTTTCTAACCAGCTGTACTTAAAGATCAGAAAGCAAATAAATAGGACCCCTAATCCATTCTTTTTTAAAATCTCACACTTTTAGGGGACTAGACTCATGTTTTTTGGACACTTGGGGGCTGGAATCACTGATTTTGGGGAGACTTTATTCTTGGCCATCTAAGTACCTGAACTTCCTCTATAGTTTCAAGGTGTACTATAGCAGTGGCTCTCAACCTTTCCAGGTTACTGTACCCATTTCAGGAGTCTGATTTGTCTTTCATCCCCCCAAGTTAAGCCTCACTTAAAAACTACTTGCTTACAAAATCAGACATAAAAAACCAAAAGTGTCTCAGCATCCGCTAGCTGAAAAATTGCTTATTTTCTCATTGTCCCATATAATTATAAAATAAATCGATTGGAATATAAATATTGTACTTACATTTCAGTGCATAGTATATAGAGCAGTATAAAAAATGTTATATGAAATTTTAGTTTGTACTGACTTCACTAGTGCTTTTATGTAGCCTGTTGTAAAACTAGGCAAATATCTAGATAGGTTGATGTACCCCCTGGAAGATCTCTGCATAATCCCAGTGGTACAAGTACCCTGGTTGAGAACCACTGCACTATAGGATGATATTGTAAACTAAACAAAGAATAACTGCTGATGCAACAGACTATTGCTATCAGTAAAAAGAGATTCCACAGGCCAAGGTCTATTAGTGCATTAATTGGTAGGATATAAAAATCTGTCTGTTTACCTATAGCTTCTCCCCCACCCAGTATTTATTTTCATCCCAGGTTGTATGATGTCTAACTTATATTGTAAGCAGTTTGTGGCAGGGACCAGTATATTATGTGTCTCTTAGCCCCACAGGTCTGAATAGTGTTATATATAAATAATAAACAAGCTTAAATGTGACACTGGCTTACTGCTTAGAGGCCCACATATTCAGTAGCAGAAAAGAAATAAGGTGGAATAAAACTTGCCGAATGAAGTCCACTCTTATGAAATCAGCCTGGATGTGGAAAGGAAAGTTGTGAAATCAGGAGACCAGAGTTGTGTTAAAACGTGATGTCATGGCCTGAAAAAACACTGAGATCGAAGACAATGGTTGGGGGCAGAAGATTATTTTAAGGTAACTATGCGGGGGAGGTGGTGTGGCTTATGATATGGCAGTACTATTATCAAGGAAAGCAGCAACTCCAAACTTGTCAGAAGATTGGTGAAGGCTGTCATGAATAGCACAGCTAGTGGAGAAGAGGGTTAAACAAGTAACTTTCTATAGTCTATAGGCCAAGTAGTTTGAGTGGAGTTGAATGTATTGGTTTTGACCCATAAGTGGCTCAGTGGTTTGAGTTCTGTTGCCTCTCAAGTGTGATGCAACTGTAGGTACAATAAATGGGGTATGTGTGCTAACAGACCCTTGATACAGGAGAAGGGTTTGTTAGAAGAACTTTTTCCAGGAAGGGTCCTGGACTCTGGAATGTTCACTGTCCCTCAGTCCACCGGAGCCCAAATTTGTCAAATCTCAGGACATGCTGTAAGGCTCCTCTGTTTCTCAGTCTTCTGAGCCAATGTGGTTTGAGAGATTGAGTTGATCAAGGGATGATAGTTGTGATTTCTCCCCCCGGGTGATTTGTGACAGGGGTGTTTTTGGTCAGGGTTGATTTCATAAGGTAAA